>NC_080572.1:62481182-62771648 GCF_030247185.1 Malaya genurostris | reverse complement strand
TATCGTAAACATATATCAATACGATGAGTAATTATGTCACCAAATTGCAGTAGTTCACATTCAGTAATAGCCGTTCAACCGAGAAGGTTGTGTATAGAAGCGTACAGTTTAATAACGCTGGTTAGTTTACACGCGTTAAATACGACAACGGTTGAACTACAGGTAGAGACCTGTTGGCAGCAGCCGTTAAAACGTAAAATCGTGCTGCATAAGAGAGCCCTAGTGCTGGGCCAAGCTGGTGAAGGAAACAACAAAGGGCGTTTCCCAAGCTCTACCCAGGCCACAATATACAGCCACAAGTGCTGAGCAGGAGAGTGCAAAGGCACATTGAAGAAGAAGAGTGCAAAGGCACACAGAAGCAGGAGAGTGCAAAGACACACCGGTGCGAAGGCACTTCGGTGCAGAAGCATATCGGTGCGGAGCACTAGGAAGAAGGAGACAAGACAACTCGGTCTTTCCACTGCCATACAACACGCAGGTATACACCGGTGACCTGCGCTGGTTACAGCTGGCGAAGACGAAAGTAAATCGGAATTCGAGTGGTGCTGGATGTCAGGTAGCAGTAGCATCACATCGTATTCTATCGCTACAGTGAGCTTCAGCATTGTATCAACGTCCAGATACATCCAACAAGAACATCTAGAGCAACGAAGATCTACACGGCAGTGCAACGGAGATAGACAACAATTTCAAGGTAGAAGTTTTTTCTTTTCCTTTTGATTGAGTACTGTGTAGTGTTGGTTTCAAATTTTATTTTAAAGTTTGGTTAAAAATTTTTATGTAATGGATGAATCCATGGACGTTAATCCTAGCATGAATCCTATACCCCCACGAACGAAAAAATATCAGGAGAGCTCTTCTGGGCCTTGGATAGTCTTTTTTAGACGTATATCAAAGCCATTAAACATTTTACAAATTAATAAAGGTTTGACATCACGATACTCTTCAATCAAAGAGATCATAAAAGTAAATAACGATAAAATTCGTGTTGTGGTAAATAATTTGAAACACGCGAATGATATTGTCTCTTCGGAACATTTCAATAAAGAGTATAAAGTTTACATACCCTCCAAAGATGTCGAAATTGACGGTGTTGTTACCGAAGCGAGTCTTTCGGTAGATGATTTACTCAAGCATGGTGTTGGTCGTTTCAAGAACTCTATGCTTGAGGGTGTGAAAATACTGGAGTGCAAACAACTGTACTCAGTAGTTTATGAAGAGGGAAAAAAAGTTTATCGCCCATCAGACTCGTTTCGAGTGACATTTGCCGGGTCTGCGTTGCCGTCCCATGTCTATGTCGATAAAATTCGCCTCCCTGTTCGGCTTTTTGTTCCAAATGTAATGAATTGTACGAACTGCAAAAAATTCGGCCACACAGCTACTTACTGTAGTAATAAACCAAAATGTATTAAGTGTGAAGGGCCTCATAAAGATAATGATTGCAACAAGGAAATTGAAAAATGTATTTATTGTGGGAATAGTCCTCATGAGGATATTTCAGTATGCACTGCATTTAAAGTACACAAAGACAAAATTAAGCTTTCTTTAAAAGCACGGTCTAAGCGCACATATGCAGAAATGCTTAAAACGGTCATTGATGTCCCCCCTTTGGAAACCGTAAACGGGTTTTCAAATCTAGAGGAACCAGAGGACTCTGACTCTGACGAAAATAGTGAAGGTAATTCGTTTATCACTACCCAAGGGTCAGTTAAGAGAAAGAAGTCTTCCTCCAAATTACCAAAAAAGACACCTAAAATTTCATCTTCAAAAAAAGATCCCCGTGTTAAACAAAAAAAGTCAAAACCAAAGACTGTGCCTCCTGGTTTGTCAAATTCACAAACCAATCCAGGAACTAGTACAGAAAAAGATAATAATCCAGTGGGCTCCATTTCACAGCCACCAACAGGATTACTGAAGTTTTCGGAAATTGTTGAATGGATTTTCTCAGCATTCAATATATCTGAACCCTTAAAGACCCTCATAATGGCATTCCTTCCAATAGCTAGAACCTTTTTGAAGCAGTTATCAGCTCAATGGCCAATTGTCTCAGGTTTTGTATCTTTTGATGGATAATTTATCACCCGTCGCAAATGATACAATCACTGTCCTGCAGTGGAATTGTCGAAGCATCATGCCAAAACTTGATTCATTTAAAATATTATTGCATAGTCAAAAATGTGATGTATTTGCTTTATGCGAAACATGGCTTACTTCAAACATAGCTTTAAATTTTAATGATTTTAACATTATACGTCTCGATAGAGACTCTCCGTATGGTGGAGTGCTTTTGGGAATTAAGAAATGCTATTCCTTTTATAGATTAAACATCCCTTCAACTTCTAGTATAGAAGTTATTGCTTGCCAAATAAACATTAAAGGCAAAGATATTTGCATAGCTTCGGTTTATATTCCTCCAAGAGCACAAGTTGGACAGCGACAGCTTAATGAAATGGTTGAAGCCCTTCCTGCTCCACGATTGATTCTGGGGGATTTAAATTCACACGGAATGATGTGGGGTTCCGTTTACAATGATAGCAGATCATCTTTAATACAAAACATTTGTGACAATTTTAGCATGACGGTATTAAACATGGGTAGCATGACACGGATCCCAAGACCTCCTGCACGCCCAAGTGCATTAGATCTATCTCTTTGCTCAACATCAATTCGACTAGATTGCACCTGGAAAATATTGCCTGATTTACACGGTAGCGATCATTTACCAATCATCATCTCAATTAGCTGTAACAAATGTATTGCTAATTCAGCTAGTATTCCATATGATTTGACAAAAAATATCGACTGGATTAAATACCAAAGTAGAATCTCTAGTATTTTGAATTCAATGGAAGAGCTCCCTCCACTTGAAGAATATGACTTCCTCGTTTGTTCGATTCTGGAGGCCGCAGAACAATCCCAAACTAAACGCTTTCCTGGGCCAACGACTAACAGAAGGCCTCCCAACCCCTGGTGGGACAAAGAGTGCTCAGAGGCTAAACTCGCAAAACAAAATGCTTGCAAGACGTTTCTAAAACGGGGAGGAGGAACTCCTCAGAATTTTGAAAAACTTATGGTTTTAGAAACCAAGTACAAGAGCATACTTCGAGCCAAAAAATGTAGCTATTGGAGACATTTTGTCGAAGGTTTGTCAAGAGAAACCTCAATGAGCACTCTTTGGAATACGGCCAGACGAATGAGGAATCGTAACGTGGGCAATGAGAGTGATGAATACTCGAACCGATGGATATTTGACTTTGCTAGGAAAGTTTGCCCAGATTCTGTTCCTACGCAGAGCATTATACGGGAATCTCCAACAAATAATGGTTTTATTAATAACCCATTTTCAATGATGGAATTTTCTATAGCACTCTTGTCTTGTAACAATAACGCCCCTGGGTTGGACAGAATTAAATTCAACTTGGTGAAGAATCTGCCCGACCTCGCAAAAAGACGTTTGTTGGAATTGTTCAACAAGTTTCTTGAGCAAAATATTGTTCCACCTGACTGGAGACAAGTGAAAGTTATCGCCATTCAAAAGCCGGGGAAACCAGCTTCCAATCACAACTCATATAGACCCATTGCGATGTTGTCCTGCATCAGAAAATTGTTCGAAAAAATTATTCTGCGACGTCTCGACACTTGGGTCGAGACGAACGGTTTGTTGTCAGATACTCAGTTTGGCTTCCGTAGAAATAAAGGGACGAATGATTGCCTTGCATTACTTTCGTCTGACATCCAAATTGCCTTCGCTCAAAAGCAACAAATGGCATCTGTATTTTTAGACATTAAAGGAGCATTTGATTCAGTTTCCATTGATGTTCTTTCAGACAAGCTCCACCAACATGGACTTCCAGCGGATATAAATAATTATTTGCACAACCTTTTGTCAGAGAAGTGCATGTATTTTTCACATGGCGATTTGGCAACATTCAGAATTAGCTACATGGGTCTCCCGCAAGGCTCATGCCTCAGTCCGCTCCTCTATAATTTTTACGTGAATGACATTGACAGCTGTCTAGTAACCCCATGTACACTAAGACAATTGGCAGATGATGGCGTGGTTTCAGTTACTGGGCCCAAAGCTATTGATCTGCATAAACCATTGCAAGATACCTTAGATAACTTGTCCGTTTGGGCTGTTCATCTTGGTATCGAATTCTCTGCGGAGAAAACAGAGTTAGTCGTCTTTTCAAGAAAGCATGATCCCGCGCAGCTTCAGCTCCATATGATGGGAAGAATGATCCAACAGGTTTTAACTTTTAAATACCTCGGGGTGTGGTTCGATTCCAAATGCACGTGGGGAGGACACATTAGGTATCTGATAACGAAATGCCAACAAAGAGTAAATTTTCTTCGAACAATAACAGGATCTTGGTGGGGTTCTCATCCGCAAGATCTAATAAAATTGTATCAAACAACGATACTTTCAGTGATGGAATATGGATGCGTTTGTTTTCGTTCCGCTGCAAACTCTCATATTATCAAACTTGAGCGAATTCAGTACCGTTGTTTGCGAATTGCCTTAGGCTGCATGCATTCGACACATACAATGAGTCTTGAAGTTCTGGCGGGAGTTCTTCCATTAAAAGATCGATTTTGGGAGCTTTCATCACGCCTGCTAATAAGATGTGAGGTGCTGAATCCCATGGTAATTAATAATTTCGAACGACTAGTCGAGCTTCGATCTCAAACAAAATTTATGACAGTATATTTTAACCATATGTCACAGGAAATCAACCCTTCAAGACATATTCCTATCCGTGTCAGCATCCTAAGTGCCCCTGACTCAACTTTATTTTTCGATACATCCATGCAGCGTGAAGTGCGTGGAATCCAGGATCATCTACGCTCGACGGAAATCCCAAAAATATTTTCAAGTAAGTTCAGGCATATTGACTCTGAGAAAATGTTTTATACGAACGGATCGCGAATTGAAGAAGCGACAGGGTTTGGTATGTTCAACAGTAATGTTTCGGCCTCATTTAGGCTTCAAGAACCTGCATCTGTTTATATAGCAGAGCTAGCAGCAGTTCATTATAGTTTGAGTGTAATCGTCACATTATCTCCAAACCATTATTTCCTCTTCACAGATAGTCTGAGTGCAATTGAGGCCATTCGCTCAAACGTTGCTGGCAAAAATGAACCGTTTTTCCTGGGCAAAATAAAACAGTGCCTGAACGACATACTGAACAATAATTATCTAATCACTATAGTCTGGGTCCCGGCTCATTGCTCCATTCTTGGCAATGAAAGAGCCGATATTTTAGCCAAACGTGGTGCTATTGAGGGTGAAATTTATGAGCGACCGATTGCTTTCAACGGATTCTATAGCTCGTGTCGCCAAAGAACACTTGCCAGCTGGCAAGCATCTTGGGATAGAGATGATCTGGGTCGGTGGATGCACTCAATTATTCCGAAAATATCGACAAATGCATGGTTCAGGGGACTGGATGTGAGTAGGGATTTCATTCGTGTGATGTCCAGACTCATGTCCAATCACTACACGTTAGATGCACATCTCCTTCGAATTGGGCTCTCCGATACTAATCATTGTGCTTGCGGAGAAGGTTATCGGGATATTGATCATGTAGTTTGGACATGCGTGGAGTATCGTGATGTCAGATCTCAACTAATAAATTCTTTGCGTACCCAAGGTAGACTATCCAATATCCCAGTTCGAGACATTCTTGCTTGTCGTGACCTTTCATACATGAAACTTATTTATCATTTCATAAAGAAAATTGGAGTTTCAATTTAATAAAGGCCCCTTTTAAGACTTAGTTCTGATCCCAGCTGCGTCCATGAGTTCAACCAATAGCTAAATTAGAATAAAAATTATGTAATGATACAAACAAACTCGAAACAGTTTATGAAATTATCAACAAAATGTCTGAAAATAACAGCTTATTTTATAATTTATAGAAGTTAATCGTTTGGTTCAAATTATATTCCGAGTAGATTTCATAATTAATGACGAGTTACCTAAGATGATATTTAAGCTATAAGAGAATATGTTTTAATAAATTCAAAACGTTGTGACTATGTTAGAATTAAATTAGGATAAGAATATTATGTAAAAGTGATGCTACGGCGAAGAAAAACTTATGTAAACTGCCTTAAGAAATAAACGTATTTATGGAAAAAAAAAATTGCAGTAGCAATTCTACGCAGCATATTTACCCCTACGCGTAGAAAAAATGTGCTTCATGGTTTGTTTACATCAAGAGCTGGGAAAAATCGCGGAAGGTGAAGTGGGAAGGTAGGCGGTTTCTTGGTTGCCATTTGTGGCTCGCTTCCATGGTCACCTTAAAGTTTTCTTTTCCCAAAACAAGAATTTTTTACAGAGAGAGAGAGAGGGGGAGAGAGAGAGAAATCCTAATAAAACTATTATGAGATTATTTTCCAGCCTAGTAGACCATTTTTCATAAGATTTATGAAGCAAAATGAAGCATCAAACCTATGTCAAATCTATTTCGCAATGATTTTAAATTCAAGAAGGATTTAAAATCAGCTTTATGATAAAAATGATTCTTTTTATGAAAACTTCGTAATGAATAAACAGTTACGTTGATAGCATTTTTCTGGAATATGTGTGTGCCATTTGATGATTGTATAAGAAGTGTATCGAAAAATAGTTAGCAACAATGATTATTGAATAAAAAAGCGAAAAAAAATATTTTGACATCAGTTTTCGATATATTGTAGAAAAATTACATTTTTATGCATTTCACTGATTATATTGAAGAAAATCCTAGTTTCTGTGAAACGCTCGCACTTTGAACTTGACATTCTGCATTAAATTCTGCACAGTTACTTTTGTGACTTTCCTGGTGGCAGCTGTCCAGTTTTTTTAAACTCCTGCATGTTTTGGGACACTGTACCTTCCTTCCGAAAGAGCCGCTTGACAACTGCCCAATACCTTTCAATTGGCCGAAGATCCGGGCAGTTTTGTGGGTTGATGTCCGTTTCCACGAATTGTACATTATTTTTTGACAACCACTGTAGAACGGAGTTGGCGTAGTGGGCTGAAGCCAAATCCTGCCAGAAGAGAGGAGGAGCCTTATGCTTTCTGTATAGTGGCAGCATTCTCTTCTTCAAACATTCTTCCTCGTACACGTTGGCGTTAATTGTGCCCTTCGTGAAGAAAATCGACGACCGCAAACCACAGGTACAAATTGCTTGCCAGACCAACACCTTCGACCGATCAGGATGCATCCGTCTTTATTCTGTAGAATCCGGTTATACAGTTTTCGCGTTCTTGTTTTGGCCTGAACTTGCTGTACCAGGGACTTTTTCGGTACCTTCTGTTTCTTGTACGTTTTCAGCGAGTTCCGAAATTTGATCCGTTGAATCATCCCGATGCTGGTGTTGAATTACTTGGCCAAATCCCGCGTCGACGCCGATGGGTTTTTCCTGATGTACTCAACAACTTTTAAGTCCCGGGCTGGCTGGGACTCGTTTTCCTACCGGATCGGGGCAAATCCTTCATGGAAAGGGTTTTACCGAACTTCTCGATAATATTTTTGACACTGGTGTGGTGCACTTTCACCCGTTTTGCAATTTCGTTGTACGTGACGTTGTACGTTTCTGAGCACCAAGTGTGCAGAATTTTCTTTCGCGTTTCCGGATCAATTCGACTCATCATTGAAACGATAAACCGTACCGAAACCAATCGATTGCGCGACTGTTATTGACATGTAAACAAACATGTCACCGCAAAACACGCTGCAAAAACTTAAGCCATTTCAGAGTAATAACTGTTTGAATGTTGCTAACTACTTATCGATACTCTCCTTACTTAGAATATCTTGAAATTACTCCTATTATGAGCTTAATGTTAAAAGTTCATGCGCTATTATTTTTATTGTAAATGTGCGGATAAAAACCTGTTTTAATCCACCTAGTGGTGTAATGATGCCTTTCTCATATCAATCATACTATCATATATAATACTGTGGTATTCTTCAAAATAATTTTTTTCGATTAATAAAAAGAATAACCGAAATCGGTTTATTTGACCGTCTACTGATAAGAACTATTAATTGGAGAAGATTTGAGATCTATTTAGAAAACTTTTTACGGTTTTTCGCCCTTTTCAGTGATGGTATACAATTTTTAACACGCTTTGCCTTATATTTCCGGATCCGGAAGTCGAATCCAGATGAAATTCAGGAATTTTGTATGGGACTACAAGACCTTTCATTTAAACCCAAGTTTGTGAAAATCGGTTCAGCCATCTCTGAGAAAAGTTAGTGCACTTATTTTCACATTTTTTTGCACATTTCATCCCATAATTCCGGAACCGGAAGTCGGATTCAAATAATATTCAGGAATTTTGTACGGGACCACAAGACCTTTCATTTGAATCTAAGTTTGTGAAAATCGGTTCAGCCATCTCCGAGAAAAATTAGTGCAAAAAAACGTTACATACACACATACGCACATACACACACACACACACACACACACACACACACACACACACACACACACACATACACACACAGACACTGAGTCGAATGGTATATGACACTCGGCCCTCCGGGCCTCGGTTCAAAAGTCGGTTTTCACAGTGATTGCATAACCTTTTTATACACTCAAATAAAAATTCACGTTCGATTTACTTGAAAAATCACGTAAAATGGTTTCAAATGTCAAATTGAATATTTTACGTGACGAAAATGAATGTCATACGAACATCCCCTAAAATGAATAGAGTCATCACATAAGGTTTACGTGAATTGACCAAACGTCAAACAATCTACGTGAATTTCCAGTGTGAAAAACTCGATTTTGAAAATGGCGAGCAGTGGCCCTCAAAGTGTAAGTAGTGTAAATATTTGCGAGAATTGTTATTATCAATTTTTCACTACATCGTCCGGACCATTCCAGTATGAAAGTTTTCATGTGTTCGACTGGACCCAGTGCCTGCGTGAGTCCGGAAGCGTACCCGCTCCTGCCGAATGCACCAACGGCCTGCACCGAAAAACGCACTGGACACTGTCCGGAAACCACATGTCTGTCAGCGGTATAACTTATATCAAAGACATCATATTAACAAGATATCTAGCTCTGACATTTCCCGAACAAATCATTGGCAACATCCTTTTTTGCGAGCATGTCGCCCTCAGGTGAGTCCGCATCGAATCTCATACATAGAAGTAGGGGAGAGAAATGTCAAATTCGTGCGCGCCAAAATAGCAGGGCTGCGTACCCATACAATTGACATGATATGTTGAATGTGATGCCGTGCGATGGCGTTGCTGAACTGAAGGCTGAGTTTATTGTTGAGAAATAAACTGACTATTTTTACATATCAACCAAAGTTGAGTTAATGTTATCGGCAATGTCCTCGTTGACTCAATCCTGCTATACCTTTATATCAAGAAAAATCTTGGTTCATATTATCTACGATATTATTTGTGTAATGATATAACTAAGTTTACTGTTTATATGAACCGTGTTAGTTTTATTTCATATAAACCAGAACAATTTTTTCTCGTGCGTATAAACCACAGCATTTTTGTCTCCCGCGGAAAAAGTTTGTACGCGTTTCATGAGTAAAATTTGATTTGCTTCTTTCAATTCAAGTGTATGTATTGATAATTAAGTATATTTTAGAAATTTGCATAACATTATATAACACAGTTTCTTTACAAAAAAATATTTGATGCAGGTTTCTAATGTTTCTCGGTTCAAGTCGCGTTGTTGCTGTTGATTTTTATTCCATTCGTTTTAAAGCCATGTAATTTTATAATCACACAATTTTACATGTTCTTGAAAATAAATTTGTGTGAAATATGACACTCCATTTATGTGCATCGTATAAGATGTAAAATCACAAGAATTTTTCGAACTGTGTAAGATAATAATTGTTTACCCAGTTTAAATCGAAAAAAAGTAGTATAAAATATAACCTTGTAAATTAGTTTGAAAGAAATCAGTTTATTCTTAAAAACAAACAAAGATGTATGATTTCAACACACAAAAGCGTTAGTTGAAATAGCTAAATTTTCGGTAATTTATTTCAACTGGAATGTTTGTGGTTTTAAAGCGCTACAATTCTTAACTTTATCTAAAGTTCGTTCATTCATAACAAATTTTTCAAATTGAATTCACTGTGAAATTGTTTGTAAAGAAATTGACAGGAACGCACAAGTGAAATATTTGTTGTTTTAATCAAAAATGTCGTTTGTTATCATGTTTTGTAGTTTCAAGTAGCAATGTTTTCTACATCAAACCAGATTACCTTTTGTCACTATTTTAACAAAAAATCGTTGCGTAAAACACAAATTTGGTTATATTTACATTTTTTTCTCTGCGTGTATAACTGTTCGAATGAATAAAATCAAAACGGCTTGCTGGGGATACGTTTGTTTCAGTTTCAGTTATATTATAGACCACCCATATAAATCTTGCAACTGCTGAATTTGCTATAAGAGGCGGATCTTGTGCGACTTCCCGAGGGTTGCCAAACAAGTTCTCAGTAACGAATATTTGATTTGATCTAGGGCGCACATCAGTCACAATGAAACAGAAAACATAAGTTTGCGTCAAGTTACAACTTGTTGATGTTTTTTCCATTCAACATCTATGACCAAAGATTGGTTATGATAGTGACAAAAGGTAATCTGGTTTGATGTAGAGAGAATATACTCCCTAATTAACAGGGTCTGAGTGTTTAGTAGAATATTTATGATAGAATAAGAAAATGTTTAACCATTGAATTCTACTATAAGAGCAAATTCAGCAGCTAGAAGTTCTATATGGAAGATCTATAATAGAACAGAAACTGGAACAAACGTATCCCCAGCAAGCCGTTCTAGTTTTATTTATTCGACCAGTTCTTCTGTCAAATTTAAAACTGGTCTTCGATGCCGTTCTATTTTTTGTATATTTCAAACACGAGTAAAACACTGCTGGAGCTGCCAGTTTTTCTTGTTATAAAATCCAGATTTAAATTTTGTAACTGACATAAATTATGCATCTAGAACTAAAACACTACTGAATATGCCCTTAGTATATCACGTCACTATACACATTCAGTATGTATCAGAACAACACTTTCAAAAACATGTATAAAAGACATCACATTACAGATACGTATTTCGAATGCTACTTACATTCTTCATCAGTGTATCAGGTTTCTAAGCAAATTAAGAGATACATACACCATTCGCACATACACCACTATACCCAATTTCCTTAAGCTGAATCATTTTTTTACTTATTCTACTTATTGATTTAATATTATTGTCCGGCAAAATGTATGGAAGCTTTCAACCGACACTGTATTTGTATTTCTTTGTTGAATCACAACGAATACGGTAACCGATATGAAATTATTACTTAACTTTGTCTTGTAGTGTGTCACTTTTTCATTGTCACAATTTGTTGCAGTGACCAGTTGGTAACCAAAAACAGTTAATGCGAGCATGTCGTAAGAGTTAGGTTACCGAAAAGCTACATCGGAAATTACTGTAACTTAGTATGATGAGATGTGAATTCGTAACATTATTTTGACTCAATTGTCACCATCATAATCGCCCTTATTCTGAATAACGACGTATTGGTTTTTCGATCGAATATGGTTCGATCGAATCCTAGCTACCTTTGATTTTGCTAGCGTTATTGGGAATACAAATGAAATACGAGCGAAAAAACGATACGACGTTATTCAGAATAAGGGCGAATACGACTTGTTTCGTCATCTTTGTCATGCGACCATTATGAAGTATTTGCTTTATTTTTTTTATGATCAAGGTATAGGTGCTGCTTGGGCATTAGGCTTCCCTGTTATCGATTTAGCCACATTTTTTTCAAGATTTTCGAAATTTTTCAATAATTGTAGCTTGTTGTTTGTATTGATAGGGTTGTCTTTTCACGAGAGTCCAATATCGCTCGACAGGTCGCAACTCCGGGCAGATAGGTGGATTCGCCTCTTTCGGTACAACATGGACTCTATTCACTATACCATTCCAAAACATTTTTAGCGTAGTGACAGGATGCCAAAACAGACCAGGATTGAGAGGGAGCTTCATGGCTTCATGGCGTAACAATCACTTCTTCAGGTATTCTTCACGGTATATTTCCTAGTGCACTATACCAATAGTGTTGAAGCTTTGGCTTGCTAGACCACAGCTGCATATTGCCTGCCAAACAAAATATTTTTTGGGAAAGTTGGCCTTATTATTCGTCCTGAAATGCTCATTTACGCCGTACCGTTGCATGGCAGTATAAAATGACATTCTGGGAAGTTGCTTAAAGTCTTTCAGCACACGAGCTTCTTAGTTCATTATCAAGCAAGAGAACTTCATCCAATATTCGAAATACAACTTGCGAACCCGGGCTATAGCCTTCACATTCTGTTTATCATTACGGTTTGGAACAGTTTTCACCTTGAAAGACTTCATACCTTGCTTGGTGTTTGAAAGTATGCACAAAGGTTTCTTCTGCAATATTTGCTTCTCCTTCTCGTCCTTTTGGTTGTTCTTGAGATCCGTTTTTGTTCCGCTCCCAGCCGCCCTGGCTGTTGTCAAATGTGTATCAAAAGATTTAAGAACGTTGTGGACAGTACATGAAGGAAAACCAAGCTTTTTAGCAAGTGTTCTTACTGATAGATCCGCACTTGCTCTCATTTCGACGCCATCTTCGATCTAGCTTGCAACAGTTCGGCTGAAAAGTTCGTATCGTTTAATAGAAACACACATTTTTTTGCCAAAATTCGTTTTTATTTTTCAACATAATTGCCATCAGAGACGATACAGCGATTATAGCGATCTTCCAACTTTTCGATACCATTTTTGTAGTACGATTTGTCCTTTGCCTCAAAATAGGCCTCAGTTTCAGCGATTACCTTTTCATTGCTTCTAAATTGAGAACAGGAAAAAGTCACTGGGGGCCAAATCTGGAGAATACGGTGGATGAGGGAGCAATTCGAAGCCCAATTCGTTCAATTTCAGCATGGTTTTTCGTTGTTGATTTTGATCGATTGTGAGCACACGCGGCACCCATTTTGCACAAAGCTTTCTGATATCCAAATATTCGTGAATAATATGTCCAACACGTTCCTTTGATATCTTTAGGGTGTCAGCTATCTCGATCATTTGTGGATTTTTTTCACGTTTTCATCGGTAACAGCCTCTTTTGGACGTCCACTGCGTTCATCGTCTTCGGTGCTCATATGACCGAAATTTTGCAAACCACTTACGAATTGTTGCTTCGCCCGGTGCAGAGTCTGGATAACACTCATCAAGCCATTTTTTGGTATCGGCGGCACTTTTTTTCATCAAAAAGTAGTGTTTCATCAACACACGAAATTCGTTTTTTTCCATTTTTTTAATAATAACAAAAGTAGCTTCACTCAAAATGCAATATCTCACAAACTAATAATCAGACAGCTGTCAAATTTGTACACGTATATTTTGAAGGTTGGTACTAACTGAAAATGGTATGGATTTAATTCTAGTGGCGCCCTCTCATAGAAACGGTACGAACTTTTCAGCCGATCTGTTAGTATTATCAAAAATTGATTTTACACAATGAACAGACACGCATTGTTGAAGTATTTCCAGAGACATATGTATTTGGAGTGTAATTGAATTGGTAACTAACAATCGTGCTCATCATTCGGAGAAATTGAAGGAAACATTGTCCAGTATCGACGGTTCTCCAGACTTTGATGGGGCGCTAATATTACTATTTCGTTGTGGGATGAATATTGTAAAATATTCGTTGAATGTGTTGTGTGTGGCAACAAATTCAACAAATCTGCTCTTGAAAAAATGGTTTGGTCAGTATTTATATCATCCGAAACCCCGTCGCGTAGCTGTTGATTGTACATTTTATTAGGAGTTTATGCACTAATAACCGCATCCAGCGTTCACTCGGTCCGCTCTCGAAATGCGCATTTGAACAACTTGGCAATGAAAGCGGACTAATGCATCTTCATCAGATTATAAACACTCCCCCAGGGTTGCCCGTTTTATACGCATACGCATATTAGATACGATAATTGCATTTTATATTTTGTTTAGGGTAATTGACGTAATAATTGCAATTATCATTTACACAAATTTATATGCCGGTGCCTTTACTTCCATAAGGTTGATTAAAATGATTTAAAAAATCATTTCATTTTGATTTTTATTTTTATTTCAAGCACCAATTTTGTCAGGTAGTACCAGATCACAAATGACACGATTACCTTAGAGTAAGCACTGACGTAAGCCATAGTGACATTATTGCTGATGCACAGTTTCGGAGGGTATCTTGCTACTAAAAACGGACATATCAACTATATCCGTTCGCTACCAAGCGTCGTGATTTTCAACATTCATTCGATGTAAACGCTTGGTACTTCATAGTTATCGTATTGCATTATCAGTTAGAAGTCCCCGCAAAGGAGGAAAACTTTACTAATCACATCATGTCGAACCATGTTTTATGCACTTATACACAGAGTAATGGCTAACTGCTAAGAATTTGAGCACATACTGGACCTATTATTGGGATGACAAAAATGGGCAGCTAACGCCCACGCAGATCCCGGCCTTCAATGCAATCTGGACGGAAAAGTTTTGAAATTAATTAAATTTGCAAAAGTTTCTGATCTTCTGCTTTTCTTCGTCAGTGAAACGGCCCGTCGAATCGTTAGTTGTTATGACGAAAAGTTATGATCCGACCTTTGTGCCTGGCTGTAACTAGCTAGAATCGATAGAAAGCGTAGTCGAAATGAAGGGTAGGGTTGGTTGCACATTTGCACGGCACGGCTTGTATCTCAATTGATATCCTGTGGGTGAGGTAGAAATCTTACTTTTTTCTGTCGGTCTATGGGAGGTATTCATATTTCGCTTTGTAGCCTTTGTTAATTGATAAAGGCTTTTCCCGAAGCACATCATGCGAACGCCTTCAATTACTTTTGTGTGTGTCTTTTTTTTTACCTGTTTTTCAATTTTTAGCGATATACTGGTACGAACTCCTGTAAATATCTATTTGCTTTTTCATAAGGTACCCTTAGGACAGGACCTGACAATTGTTAATCCACTTTTAGGACCAATTTCGGACCAGTTGTTGAAATCAATATTACTGCAGGGTGGTAGAAAAAGTGTTGTCAGTATCGTCGGTAACAATGTAGCTTGATATTGGATATTTTATTTTTCGGGTCATCTTTTCAAAATTATTAATTTCAATAGGATTTAGGTTCAATTTGTTTTTAAGTCCTGTCAATGCGGAAAGTATACGAGTACATTTAACAATCACTGGATGATACAAAGAGAAAGCCTGAAATCACGAAGTATGATATGGACGAGAATATTGATTATGTTGGTTGAGAATAGCACCGAATCTTTGGATACTTCTGTATGTTATTATTTTGCTCAAATAGAATATGTTGAATACCTACTTTAGTTAATAAAGCTGCAAAAATAATTATCCAAAATTGAGTGTTTAGAAAAATTTTATTAAGCTGTTTCGACTAAACGTTTTCTTCAAAACAAACATCTGATCAAAATGAATCCAGAGCTATATTTTTGACCGATATAACATTTGTCTAAGTGTTTTCAAATGATAAATAATTGCATGTTATAAGGGGAGAAAGTTTTCAGAATGAATAATTATCTCTACTGGCAACAGTGATCCCGAGGCATTTATTATTTACAGCAGGGAGCAACCGGAATAAAAAGAGAAATATTTTTCTGGAAAAAGAAGCCAGTTGTCTGGTCCTGTCCTAGAAGGTACCTACTATAAAATGAAAGTGGCTTTTCGAACTGAAAGGCTCTAATGTATACATTTAAATTTTATTGCTGAATCTTGGCAAAAAATGCCGATATTTGAACAGCCGAGTGCTCGGTGTTCGTCTAAAGGTGCCCGAATAAAAAATATTGTTGAAAAACAATACGATTTGTTGTTACAAACCTGCCACAATTTTGCTTTGACCATTGAAAAATATTTTAATGTATTGTTATACACTATTCAATCATCTGTGAAAATGCTTTTTACAATAGAATGTATAGGTTGTTAAGTATCGTAACAATTCAAATCATAAAGTTTTCTCATACATGTTTTCTTGGAAAACAATAAAATGTATAGTTTGCATATTGTTTGAAACACCACGTGTACAATAAATTCAATTGTAGAATCGTAGGAACAATATATTGAATAGTTGGAAATGAAAAAAATCTTGTCAAGATACAATAAAATGTATTGTAACTCATATATCTAATTGTGAATCAATTGTTTATGCTGTAAAATCAATGGTTTATTTTTTTACGGGTGACCGTGGATAGAAACCAGGGAAAATAAATGTAAAAGTATTGGTGAAACAATACTTTTTCATATCGTAATATTTGCGAGTAGAGTAGGATGAAGTCATGATATTTGTATGCTGAAAGGAATACAGTTGCAAGAGCAAAATGTAAACACTGAAACTATTCAAATTACCTATCAGAACAGAGTGAATTTATCTCATCTTTATGCTCACTCTGGAATTAACAAATTGCAATCATGCGACCAAAACAATATAATGATTGTGCCAAAGAAGATAGTTTATTCTTTGCCATCGGTCGACAAACTAGGGGCTGGGGTCCGCTAGGAGATTGATAGTACCTATTAGCTCTCTCCGGACAGTACCAGCCTAGATGCCGTGTGGAATCCGGCGGAAAAAAAGAAGAATAGATCCACTGGGTTCCTGCTTCCATGTCGTAAAAGGCGACAATTGCTGGAGTTTCTTTTTCCTTTCAGTAATCAGATATTTTCAATGTTTCACTTCTGATTACTCTATTTTACTAAATTATCTCTTCATTCAACCTATCAATTTCCGTCTAGCTTCGGAGAAAAGTTTTATTTGGAATGTTTTCTTCTTTTGTTATTGATCGTCTTTCAGGATTATAAATTGAATGATAAAAATCAACTATTGCGCAAATCCGTTGATATTACAAAGTTAAATACCGAGATAACATATATTGGCATATTGAATACATATAAAAAAAACTCTTGATATTAATATATCAAACAATAAATTAATATTTTTCTCGATAGCCGGCTGCCCAGATCAACCAATATAACCAATTAATAATTTTAATAAATAATTAAAATAATAAAGCAGTAAAAATAAAGAATCAAGACGCACGTGAAATCTGTTGACCTTTATTTGGTGATTTAAAATGATTTTATAACAACTGTTTAGAATATGTCAATGCAATGAATAAACTATTTTGTCTTAATCCTATTCACTCGTTTATTTTGTATCACGTAATTTCAGTTATAGAAATAGGAAAGCTTTTATTCTTTACGCGGTAGTATTACAAATTTTTCTTCAATTTCCTCGAATAAGTGCTGTGAATCAAGATGGACGAGGCATTTTGAAAAGATTGCAATACTTGAACTGTTTATTTATTTTTTGCATTCCATTGCGACGGTAAATAAGGCAACAGTGTTGCGGATAACTTGGACGCGAAGCAATCATGATTCTTTTTTTAATGTGGAACACATTTTTGTTTTCTATATAGCGGTGCAAACTAGAAACTCAAGAAAAATACACGTAGAAAGGTGGTCAGGTTTTGAACAATCACAGCTCAGTCAATTTTGTATCAATTATTAATATTATGTCACCATTTGATTGGAAATATTTCTACGTATTGATTTGAATGTTCGTAGCCATGTATTTTTAATTTTATATCATTGAAATGTTGATTAATAGCTAGCAGTATCCTATTTTGCATGCAAAAAATCTCCGGCATACCGGATTTCCCTGCCATAGTCGACGGTTTTGAAGGAGTAAGCGATATATCAAAGGAAAAGCAGCGCTCTGATTGGTCAATCGAAGCAAAAGCAAAGCTGTTGGAAGCACGCGAATCTACAAATAGAAGCAAAATTATAGCTAACGTTTCAGTCTTATGCGTAGCTTGCTAGAGGTAGGTTGTTGCTACACAGCAAGATAAAAAGTGCCATAAACGATTTGAAACTTTTATTGGTATGCTCTGATCTTGTGCTATGCAAGATTGTATGAAATCCCATGTTATGTCGTTTCGCCTGAGAAATTGACAACTACCCCAGGGTAAATTTTGAGTGCATAAGACTAATTTCTTATTTATATAAGATGAACTCGATTGATAATGAGAAATATTTTATCGCTTCAACCGAAATCGCAAAATGGTAGTAATGGTAGAGAAACGCTATAAAAATAACTACTTGCATACAAAACTTGAACACAAGCTTGGTGAAGAGAAGCTTAAATATCGATATCCGTATCGCAAGCATGTACAAACATTTAATTGTATACATTTGGGCTATTGATGTAATTTCGTCGGCTAAATATAGTCTATATTCTGGGTTCGCGTGTTCGGTGTTCATTCCTAATAAGGATCAATCTAAGCAGACTCTTGTGCATTTGCGGATTAAAAAGTGTGACGATTAATTGAAAATGTCAATCATTGGAAATTTTGGTTGCCTTGTTCCACATCAACGGCTCGAACAACCCCATGGGGCTGATCCTTGTAGTTTTTTTATCAGTTTCTATCCCCACCGGGTTCGTACATAAAAAAAATTAAGAAAATTTCCCGGAAAAGTGGGAAAAATCAATAAAGTTGTTTTCTATGGAAAATGGAATTTTCCGTTGAAAAAGTCGCCTATGCTTACTAATACCGTTTTCGTTTATTGATCAGAGCAGCCCGAAAGCTGACCCAGAGTCGCCCAAACAACGTTTGATATGTTTGTTTTAGCAACCTGAGGTCGCTCTAGATCGGACTCCAATCGCGTAGTTTCGCTCTGAAAATTTTCTCGGGTCGCACCACGCATCCAGCCGAGTTTGTTTATTTTATCTTTTTTCATGAGTTGTTGTTTAGGGCGCGTACCACGTGTTCGTTTTACTCGGAGTCAGAGTAGCCCAATGTTGTAGAAACAGGTGGGGCTAACACAACTCTTTTGTGTTAGTGAAATCAACTTTGCTTCAGCAAGCCAAGTAAAACTAAAAACCACATGCTTGCTTTCGTCGCACCGTTTGGACTAGTTGGCATTAAATCAAAGCATGTTTATTTTTTCATGTATGTCGTCATACCGAACTATTTACAAATTTTTGGTTACCAACGTAAGCAAGCCATGTAGTCTACCCCACCTGTTTATATCACATTGAGAGTATAAATCATCGATAGGTATTTGGCCATAACGAGTTGCATAAGTGTTTGACCGTCGAAGGAAAGAATACTAGATCATTGAAAAAAATGTTTGGCGCGCAACGAGTTGTTTTGTGTGGATATTTCGAGCTATGGGTAGGTGTCAAAATTGTGGCTTGGCGGGACCCGCATACGCATGGCTGCCAGTTGGCTGACTAAACGCTGCCAGCTGGAAAAATATGGCTGGCAGACATTCTGGTGACCGACTGCCTCACCGCTGCCAGATATACAACTCAAACGATACAACCGTATCCACCAGGATTTTTTCGCATTGAAATCTTTGACATTTTCAGCGAGGGTGAGAAGATGAAAACGCTCGGCTAACTTAGATACAGGCGACTTTGTTTTGTCAAATTGGATTTGACAACCGTCACTGAATCATTTTTGGTAGCCGTCTGGTGGCCATGGCTGCCCAGGTAGCCAAAACGCTATGCGGGGATGCATAAGACTGTTCAAGAAATGCCACTGTAGGCAGGATAATGGAGTCAGATACAGTCTGTTACGTAAGAGCGTGGTCACTGTTGTTAGAAAATAAAAAGACTTAACACGAAAATACTATTGAATATTGTTTTAGTAGATCAAAAACCTACATGCAAATACATCAATAGTAAGTCCAATCCCCTTCAGCGTTAATAATGGCTTGATACCTTCGAAGCATACTTTGAGCGAGGTTTTTCGCGCATTCTTCTGAAATCGACCTCCAAATTTTGTGAATTCGGTGAGCAAGCTGCTTCAAATTGTGTGGTCGGTTCTTTCAAAGCTTTATCTTTATTTGAGCCCGAACGTTCTTAATTTGATTGGCATCGAACGACTGAGAGAGCTAATCCAAAGTCACGACACCATTTTTAGCTCTGGGCCCATTCAAGACATTTTTTGCACATGTTTTTCACTCAACATCGGTTTTTGCAAAGTACTTCGAAATTTCAAATTATTTGCGATCAAATGTCGGCGAGCAGTTTCGTAAGATATATTTAAATCTTTTTTGGCCAATTTTGAAGCACCTTCGCGCAAAGTTAATGTCGGATTCTTAAACAACAGGTCACAAATCACTTTTTTGTCTTTTTTCGACAATACACCGACCGGAAAGTCGTCGACATTTTTCACCTCTTTAAAACGATTCACCTGCTTACTCACAAACTGTTTCGACTTTTGCATGTAACGGGTGGCAACTAAAATTTTGGAATTTCTTTCTCAAGCTGTCAAAAAAAGATAAACATACTTGGAGAAGATCTGATTTATTGAAATTAAAGATATATTGTTCATTGCGGAAAAAATTAGTGAACATTTGAAAACGGTCCGTAATCCGGATGTTCGGCGAAGCTTCCGTTTGATGTTGGAACAGGAGCGTTGTGCGGCCTTCATGTCAACTTTGCGAATGCATCTCTTGATTCTACCAATCAACTGTTAGCAATTCGTGGCTCTCCAGTTATTTTTGTACACCAAGGAGCTTAAAAGTCCGAAGAAATCTTCGATTAGGCGACACTGAGGTAGATTTATCGGGTTGTGGTTTCGTAGAACTGTACAATGCGCTCGCGAAATACTTCTTGTTTCGACGGCATTTTGAGCAAAACTGAGCAAGCATGAACAGAACAGAAAATACTAGCAGAAAGAGGAGAAAGAGAGCTAACACATACACACTCTTAGTTCTTTCTGAGCTCGTTTTTCGTTGAGCATGCAGGCCTCGAAAAAAATCCAAAATTTTAGTTACATTAGAGACAAATGGTGACCACATTACGAGAAGAAGAATTTCAATGGATTCAAGTTTATTTGAAAAGATATTTGCATTGGAACTGCATGTTTCGCGATGTATATGAAATTTTTACAGCTTGTAGTACAGTAATATCGTACCGGTGGTCTAATGACGTTAATGGAAACTGTAAGTAATATTTACACACATGCTGTGACCAAAATTGATTAAAAATTCAATTACAAAGTAAGCTTTATGCAGCTAATTCAAAAATAATATCCTGTTACAAAAGTGCAGAATTTCGCTTGGTTCATTTATTCTCGAAAATGTCTTACCTTCATATAGTGTACGACACAAAAAATACAAAAATTTCGGCTATTTAATGGCCACAAAAACTTACGGCAACTGTCGGAAGTCTTTCGATTCCGGCTCCGGAATCAGTTATTTGAAACGTCCAATATGAAACATGCATCGATTTCTCGTGAAATGTTAATGAGAAAGGCACCATTGCACCACTAGGGGGATTAAAACAGGTTTTTTTTTTAAATCTGTATAACTAGCGTCTCTGCTTACTACACACTAAATTTACGTTTTCGGTTTTAGTCAAATAATTTGCTATAACTAGTTCCGTAAAGCATTGTTTGCTGTTAATGCAATAATGATTATGAAAAGCGCTCGTGAAATTACATCGTAATTACTAAAATTTCAATGAAATGCTGTCATTAATTGCTGCATTGGGTTATTGAAATGTTCAGCAAAGAAAATTTTTGTATGTTGATTTTTCAGTGAATTTTTTAAAGTTGTGAGTTGCTTAAACGACAGCCAACACTTTCAGTTAGAATTCCAGCTCGGCGCTTGAACATACTGGCTTGTAATATTCAGTGCCCTATGTATTGAACCGTCAACTCGGGCAATATTTTCATTATTCAGCTGAACAAAATTACAAACTTATAACACAACACTTCAAAATGCGATGGTCATGTGATGTCACGAACTTATTGAGCGTAACTATATCGTTAGTTTCATAACATTCCATAAGGACCACTTAACTCATGCTCTTGACTCACTGGCTCGAAAGAAGGAACAAGTTTAATTTTTATAATGTCCCTTCCTTTACATCTTTACGCGAGATCTACAACCATCATGCAAAACCTTTCTGTTTTTATACTCTATGACGATACAAAAATACAAAAAAAAATGACTCAGCAAAACAGAGAACAGTTAAGTGTCAATTTAGATGTAAATTTCGCCAAGCGTGCAAAGTGTTGCCTTTCCCTTTTTATCGAGGCGCGGTTGTTTGGGTCATTTTTTGCATGCGCCTGGGAAGCAGATAAGGAGGTGCTAATTTCTTCTTCATTAATGGGAAGAATTTGCCTCGGAAACGTCGCGAACAAACCCAGTCAGCGGAAATTGCATGCGTATTTATTATATCCAACTTTTGGTATGCTTCAGCAATTGCTAGACTAACAATGCTATATTTATGGATGTTGGCCTCTTTGAAGTGGAAATGTTGTTGTGTAATTGTTACTTAGGGGATCCTCGGTTTGAAAAAAAAGTTGTCTAAGTGTTTTATCTCAAGTTCATCCAATACGAAACGCTTATGATTATTCTTTCCGCCGAGATGTATATTAGATATTTTTTCTAACGTGTAATTGTAAATAATTCAAATGAAAATAAAAATGTTGGCAACGAAGCTATTTTACTGGAAGTTGTCAAAATAGCATTGGCAATATTCGTAGTAAACTTTTCGTAAAGATCATAAAAGCGAATGACAGTTTCTCTTTGTTTTAGGGGTCATTCTACATAAACAATTGAAAAGTAGACGATAAAATTGAAAAGTTATCAGCAGAAGAGAAAGTAAACAAATAGAAAATGTCATTTGCGTTTGTGGCCTTATGAAATGTGAAAATGTTGATTCCCAACTGTTTCGTGTTCCATCTCTGGAGCTAGTTTGGATTATCCATTTTCGACTACACCCATAATATTTTGTCGACGAACTCTTTAAGGGCTGAGGACAGTACCGTAAAGTGGTAGGTTTTTTGCTATTTTCCTGTTTCAAATTAAATTTTCTTGGAAACGGTGCCGAATATAGAAAAACTCACCTGACAATGTCTTCGAAATTTAGTTGAGAATATTCTGTGAAATTTTCAGAATGATTCATTGAGTTTAGCGGTCGTGTTGTAATTTTTTTCTGACTGAAGAAATGCTGAAAACTGGAACGCTCGGAAATGCATACCTCTAATTGTTCATCGAATATCTCGATTTTGAAGGCTTGTATCATGAATCTACCATGACAAAGTCTAGATAATTTAGTTTAGATGCGATTAGTACATAAAAACACATATGTTATAGCGATAAAAATAAAGTCTTATATTTTTCTGTTCAGTCAGTTTCAATGCATACGCCATTTTTTTCGCTTTAGTTTCCTGATAGCATTCTGAAAGAGGAGAGAAAAATAAAATTGGCTCTGTCCTCAGACCTTAAGGATCAAGAGTAGACCAGTTAACTTGTGTTGGTAATTTGTGTATTGCGTACATTTTATTTAGTACGTATGGCATAGATCTATGTATTCGTATATGCAGTGCAAAGAGTTTATCAAAGTGGCTTGCACGATTGAGTTTCAAACAATCTTTTTAACAATAATTTATTCTTAAATGAATGTTAATCCTGATATTTTGGATAAAATGTCAGTTTTAATCAATTTTTCACCAACGTTTAATGGGAAATTGCTTACATTTGATGAATGCAGATTTCGATTCTTTAATAAAAAAAATTAGCAACACTGCTTCAATGCATAAGATTGCGCTACACAAAATAAACAGAACTAAATATTTCCTGTTATAAAAGCAGGTTTCCGGAAAAATAAATAGTTTTACGACAACATTCCATATCCATTCCTTTCGCGTGTTAAATTAACGGTTCCTATTTTGCGGGTTTACTTATAGAACGTACGTAAAACTTTATATCGCAATAAATTTTGCAAGAGGAAATCCATATAGGAATGTGTTTGTTGTTAATCAAGTGTGTCAATGGAAGTAAGCTCAATCTGAAATAATTTCTCTCGGACAGTTTTAAGGAAAACGGAAGAGTATTAGACTAAGATTTTCGCTTTTCTTGAATTGCAATTTTAAGCAGAATGAACTGATTGGTTTATTTTTCAACCATATGGAGGATTTATTGATTAAAATCAGGAAAAGAAGCGCCATTTGTTTTTATGCACACATCGTTGACATTACTCATACGCTTGCAAAGAGTCTTGCTCCTTAATTGCAAACCTCTTCGCCAGCGATGCCAGATAGTTGCAGGGTTATTTCAGTAGATTAACATTTTCTCCGGAAACTTGACCTTTTTTACTCAGGTGATTATTATTTTCCGTAGTAGTTCCGATGAAATTTCCGTAGAAAATTCTAATTTTCGTAGATTCCTTCTACGGATCCACATATCCGTAGAACAATTCCGATTTCTTAGATCTACGAAGAATTCTGTAGATCTAACTTTGCTGCTTCTCGCTAAACTCTAAACTACACTGTTAGAAAATATGAAATTTATGCTTGACGTAAATTCAAGTGTGCTGTAGTTTCTTCGGTGATGACACAATAAAGACTGTACCAGAAAGTATGGACGCACTTTGATTTCGCTGTAAATAATTCACAAGTGTTAGATATTGAAATTTTATTCGATATACTGATAATATTATACTACAACAACAGAATATTATTCTCAATATGTGCTACTTAGCCATTGTAGACTAGCTGGCGCACCTTCTTCCGACCGTAAATCCCGTACAGACTTCTTGGCGACAAATTTTGACACTTTTTTCTAATCTTTTTCGAACTACCGAGACATGTTTCCTAAGATGTGCCTTCGTCAATGCCCAAAATTCCTCAATTGGTCGAAGTTGTGGGAAATTTAGTGGATTCATGTCTTTTGGGACGAAAGTGGCATTTTTGGTAGTATACCATTGTACCGTAGTGGCAAGAAGCAAGATCTGGCCAGTAGGCAACAGGATCCTTGTAGCTTCGAATCATGAGTAGAAGTCGATTTTGTAAACATTCCTTGATGTATATTTCGCTGTTCATTGAAGCAGCGGTGATGAAGGGTTTCGAAATCTTACCGCAGCTACAAATTACTTGCCAGACCATAGCTTTCTTACCAAATTTTTCGACTTTAATCGATGTCTCGGACTGGTTTAACACTTGCCCTTCTCGCATTGTATAATATTATGGTCCCGTCAAGGATTTGTAATCGAGTTTCACGTAGGTTTCGTCGTCCGCGTTCTGTGCACTATTTGTACACAATTTTTGGACGTTGTTCTGCTGAAAGTCCACGCATTTCGAACAAACTAATGAAAACGAATAAACAACTGTACACGTGGTTAGAGAAGAGTGTAAACAACAGGACGCAGCCATAAAAATTGACAGATTCATTGCGAAATGGCAGCGGTTTTTGGTTGCGTCCATACTTTCTGGGACTGTCTTTATTACAGCTATTAACATGTACACATACATTTTGCGTCGGTATCGAAGTAAGCCTCAGCTAAATTTACTGTGAAGTTAATTATATTACTTTTGTTTACATGCTTTGTATTGTGAATGTGAGTGAATTGCTCCTTTTATGTGCATTTATGAAGATGCAACGTTTTCTAAGTGTATAATTTTACTCAAAATTTTTTTTCTACTGCGGAAAGAGTTGTACACAAAAGAAAGTCATCTCAAATGAGGTGACGCCAACCAGAAAAAGAACAAGAAATTAATTATTGCAATTTCCTCACAATTTGATAACCTGTTAAAATTTGTTATTCTAAGAGTAATTTGATATCCTTAATTTGTTCCCTACTTGTCTATTAATAATACGGAAGCAATCAAACTATATTGATAAAACATAACTTAACTAATAAGTACGGTTGCAGAAGTACGAGATACTTGTTTGAGGTTAAATACTGCAAGGAATATAACAGAAATTTGCAAGGAATATAACAGAAATTTGTAAGTTTTATTGAACTTATTGAAACGTTATATAAAATGAAAAAAAAATTCAGCTAAAAGCGTGCACCACCAATACAAGATTGTGGTCTGCTATTTTGAGTTCGGTGAACTTGCTTGAACTGCGTCAACACGTGCAATAAATAAAATCAAATGTTTTACACTATAATCTCAATTTACGCGAATTTTTTGACAGAAGCTGCTTGTTTTTTATTTATATTGTATACAACATTTTCAATCCGGTAGAAGATGCTACAAGAACTCGAGTCTCTCAATGCATGAACCGCGAGAGAATTTTTCTACATTTCTTCGCTCCACTTCATACTCTGAGTATTTCACGGCCCTTAAAAAAAATACAGTCTGATAATGATTGGTGCTGTGTGGAATTTACCAAGAGAAATTCGCAGGTGGACAATTATCGTAGAAAATCGAATCGATGATTCGACTTGATGATTATCATACTATAGGTTGCAATATTTCAAAACCCTTGTATGGAGCATTCACATACATTTTCATAGACACAACTTATACAAAGGTTATATGCACACACGGAAAGACCGAAATTAGCATTTTGGCGAAAAAATTAGTTGATTTTCTGATTTTAGTTAGTTATTTTTTGAGACAACTAAAAAAATCTTACTTTTGCTAATTTAGATTTTTTAATTCTAATTTTCTTAATAATAATAAAATATTTGTTGAAATGGCTATTTTTTTAGTTGAATTCACCAATTAAACGTGCTGTCATTTCTTAGCTAAGGCACGCTTCATATCCATTCAACTAATTTTTTAGTTGAGTTAGAGAAATAAAACGTTGTTTTCAACCAACATAAATGGTTGAATTGGTTTCTGCAATTAGCAGCTATATGGCGCTCGTTAACACCATAACGACTACTAGCCACTAGATGGCACACTACTACCGAAAAAAATTTCAGTCGCGGTTATCTTTTCTATATTTGCAGGTATAAATACGATGTTGTATTGGAGAAAAAGACATAAGCGAAACATAAACTTCTTTTTGAAAATTTTACTTCTAAATCGCTGTTTTCTTCATTCGACTTCGCGAAATCGACTCTCTCACTGAAAACTTTGAGCACTCGGAAAACAAAAACCGAATACAAGTAGTACACCGGACGGCGTAGCCCGGAATGAGAAGATACAAAAAAAACATCATTTGACGTATACAATTAGAGTGCAACATTCGAAACTCACTTCACTGTTTCCCGTAAAAACATTATTACCCACAATCGCTTCAACTGCGCACAAATTCTGAATAAATATACTTTCCACAGTTTACGTCATTTTTACATATCGGTTTAGAAATTTATATAGGGATATATCGTAACACATGCGAAAAACATCTAAACAATTTGCGAGCAGTTTCAACAAGACGGTCCCTTTTAGCTTTTTGATGGTTTGTTTTGCTTTGACACTGCTGTCCTTCAGTAATGACGGTGATAGATAAATAGAATCAAAGTTTCTGATTTTAATAACGAAATTAGTTGTCAATGAGAATTTCGTGTTGGATTGAAATATTGCTGGTTTGTGTCCAGAATATTCGCCAACTAAACACTTTCTCTAAAAATAAGAGTTTTTTTCAGCACAGTAAATTCTAAATTTTAACTAATTTTATAGTTATTTTGGAAATTTTGTTGTTAAAATCAACTAATTCAAAAACAGTAATACGAATTAGGCGCAGAGCTAATTTCGGTCGTTCCGTGCATATTTAGAATAAGCGGCAATAGTAAAATGATCCTATCGCAATTATCCACTGCCCATACAGAATCGGATCGCGAAACGAAAATAAGCGACCGTTTGTTGCTTCAGAGAGAATTCCCACAGCAGCGTGCTAGCCGTTGATTCTCAGACGGTTCACCGAGAGAAATTCGCTCTCGCACTAGTGTCCATTCTATGTTAAATGAACCATGTCGGTTTTTTGTTGCTGCGATGATATACATCTGAATCTTATAGAATCGTGTGAAGAGTTGCGAGCGTTCTTTGATACGATAAAAGCCATCTTTGATTGATATACACATAAAAAACAATCTAACATGCTTCAGGGAATTGTAAAATGTACATTAATAAATTGTTTAGTTTGAAAGAAACCAAATAAGATCGTGGGCATCCAAGAATTATCTGGAAAGCAAATATTGTATAGAATAACTTTTATATGACTATGAGTGCGGTATGTACTCGTAGTACTATTCACAGAAAATAGACATACTGTGATAAGATCTGAAGCTCAGGCCTTAAGATCTATCAGTGTAACAAAGTGCATTAACAAACTTATCGTTCTCGGTCCATATTCGTGATGCAACATGCGATCAATAGGACAATTGTGATTGCTCAAGGCCATCCAAAAAGTACCCTGGAGTTGTATCTCTGCGACTATGAACAGCATTAACTTATACATATACTGCTGAATGTTCGTGTTGATCTTAAGACCTGTTCTCACTGAAGTTCTTGGACGACAGGGAATGTTACGAAAAAAGATCAAAACACACAAGTAAGCAGAATGTAGCTCTACGTCTATGAGCAGCATTGAAAAACTATACATATACTGCTGAATGCTCGAGTAGATCTTAAGACCTGTTTTCACCGAAGTGCTTGGACGACTGGGAACCTACCTGGAACAGTTATAAATAGACAAGTAAGCAATGTGTAGCTCTAAAAGTATGAACCACAAATAAAAAAGGTATTAGCCGTTGTAGTTTTTGCTGTGACACAGTGTAGTCCCTAACGACAATACTCCAAGTAGTTCTTGGATATTGAAACATTTCTTAAGCATTTCCATAGTCTCAGAACATACTCAGAGGGTCATCAGGCGCTAAAGTATCGGACGTAGCAGGATTGTTCATGTTATTTACATTAAAATGAAATAAAATTTGAAAAAACCTTTTTTTACACGAAAAATTTGACATAACGCCATGTTTTATTTCATTTTCGCGAAACTTTATTTACGCACCCCGGCTCTGCGCATAAATTGAGATTCAGGTGTAAAACGAAATTTCAGCAAACGAGTGAATTTTTGTATTCAAACAAAACGACTAAATCGGACACACAAAATCTTTGGCTATAGAACTGGACTTCGCTTTTATGCGGTGGACTTCGGTTTATCGGTGGAATGCGATTCATCAGATATTTTAATTTTCAGTGATACATCTGCAAAATGAAATAACAGACGCTTTCCAAATTGGCGAGGGGCACCGGCATTTTGCTGACGAATGCGATCCTATTTTTTCACGTGTTATGTACTAAGATACGGAATGTGCAATTTCCCTGTCCCCACCGTTTTGCGTGCCGGCCAACGGGTCCAATGGAAGATTTTTTCTGTATTGTTTTATGGGAAGGCTTTGGTTAAAAAATTAACATAGCATGAGAAGAGTTTCAGTGCTGAATAAAACATACTCGAGCTGGCAGTTTCCACCGATTGTCGCACGATCCGCAGGCGAGCAGGAAAATTCCATCGATTTATTTATTTAGCAAGCGTTTTGTGGATGTTTGCCGTCGCTGAGGGTCACGTTGCTGTTTGGTTGTTTGAATTCGAAATTTTTTTTTATGCAGTTGATTGACATACTCAATCAAATTATATTTTGTCCACTCGACAGCAGGGCCGAGGGGTAAGGATTTAGCAAACATTTTCTTTGCATCACATGAATATTTTATCAGAAACGCAAATAACATTCTGGAGTCCATCCGGCAAACACCGTAAACGTGGTTGAAGTGCAAACGTTATGAAATGAGCAGCACTATTGAAAGAAAATATATAGGGTCGATAAGTAGTGTTTGTAGTTTTGAAAAGGGGAAAAGAGGTTTCCTGATAGATATGTGTTGAGTGCTTCGAGTCTCTTTAAAGAACTCATTACTCATAAATAAGCATCCAATTTATTGAACTGATCCAACTTGCATGCAAAAAAAGACAGGTCAGAAGACGGAAGACAGAAGTCAGAACATAAAATGTGATTTGCAAATAAAAAGTTGCTCCGCCTCTCTCTCTCTCTCTCTCTCTCTCTCTCTCTTCTCTCTCTCCTCTCTCTCTCTCTCTTCTCTCTCTCTCTCTCTCTCTCTCTCTCTCTCTCTCCTCTCCTCTCTCTCTCTCTCTCTCTCTCTCTCTCTCTCTCTCTCTCTCTCTCTCTCTCTCTCCTCTCTCTCTCTCTCTCTCTCTCTCTCTCTCTCTCTCTCTCTCTCTCTCTCTCTCTCTCTCTCTCTCTCTCTCTGCGTGTGTGTATGTGTGTGTGTGTGTATGTGTGTGTATGTGTATGTGTGTGTGTGTGTGTGTGTGTGTGTGTGTGTGTGTGTGTGTGTGTGTGTGTGTGTGTGTGTGTGTGTGTGTGTGTGTGTGTGTGTGTGTGTGTGTGTGTGTGTGTGTGTGTGTGTGTGTGTGTGTGTGTGTGTGTGTGTGTGTGTGTGTGTGTGTGTGTGTGTGTGGGTGTATGTGCCAAATAATCTCACTAGGTTTTCTCGGAGATGGCTGAACCGATACAAACGAACTGCCAATGTTTGGTTCACAGCCTGAACAAGTAAGCCTAGCAAATTACTCCCTTACATTGCGATAGTTTGAAAATGTGGAAGGAGATCGTTTCTGGCAACGCTTTATGCTAGTTGCTACGGTGCAAAACAAACTTGTTTGTTTATGTTTATCGTTGCTGTATTAAACTGCAACTATCAGTCTAAATACCACCGGCACTAGCACAAAAGATGAAAAATGAACACAAACACCCACGAGTCTACAAATATCAATACAGCTAGTAGTATATTCATAGTGGCTTAACCATTCTAGATTATTGTATGACTTACATTTCGCTTGTGATCTTGATTATCAGATAAAAACTGTTTGTTTATTTTTCACTATAATAAACAGTAACAATGGTGAACTTGTTCTTACCCTTCAGTGTTGCTAGTTTTATAGAAAACTCGTTAAAGTACATTGTCACTCTGACAGTGTATCATGACAGTGTACCGCACGATGCTAAATGTGTCCTTGAAAATTTGTCGAAGTATTCCGTATTATAATTTGTATTTGATTGTACACCGTTACTTAAACCGGCGAAACAATAAATGTAAAAAAATTTCTAAACTGGTCTCAAAACTACACAAATTGATAGTCATTATTAGTAGGCAACTAAACAAACCGATTCTGGCTATCCTGGTTCCCGTAATCCGGTTCCGGGAGTACCAAAATATATATATACAAAAATGGATCTCACTCACTTTTCTCAGCGATGGTTTGACCGATTTCCACAAACTTAGATTCAAATGAAAGGTCTCCCGGTCCCATACGGAATTCCTAAATTTCATCCGAATCAGACTTCCGGTTCCGGAGTTATAGGGTAAAGTGTGTTCAATATTGTACACCGTCACTTAAACTGGCGGAACAGAAACCGTAAAAAATGTTATAAACTGGACTCTAAACCGTTATTCCCAATCTTAGGGTCAATTGAAAGGTCTTTTGGTCCTACCAAAAATTACTGCATATTTTCGGATGCGACAAACATTCAAATCGTAATTTAGAGTGCGTACTAGTAGAGTTTTTATGTCATGTTAGTTGGTGGCCGTACGAACCGACTTTGATTATACCGGTTCTCGGGTTCCGGTGCCGGAAGTGCATATAATAGTGAACCCACTTCGTTTTCTTAAGGATGACCTATGTTATACTAGTATTAACTAGTATAATCTCTTGGTTTCTTTCAAAAATCGAAGAAAAATTTTTGAATAGAATACCACAATATTATACATGAGAAAGGCATAGTTACACCAATAGGTGGATTAAACTTTTTGTTCTATTTAGAGACCAATCAAGTAAAAAGTAGCTTCACTGTTTGACTGGAACACTGTAATTTTTTTTGCAATGGCTTTTTTTAATAGCAGCATTGTTAACGAAAGATCCTCAACTACCCACAACCAGTTGCTTTTAATTGCTGAGGCGTGTTTATGATGTTTTCACTTGTTTCAAGCGTGTTGCAATAATTTACACTTCTTCCTGCTCGTTGGGTGCCTAGCAAAAGTAAAGAAATTAATTAAACATGGCTTTTACACTCAGCCCTTCCTTCATATTTTTATCGCTGTACGGTTATTGTTCGGTGGAATGATCATAGTTCTCGGAATAATTACACGTTGTTTGTTGTTTTGTACAATTTGTTCCGACGCACCTTGAGCGTTAAAACGGGTAATATTCAAGAAGAACGCTTCTCGATGATTTTTTTGCTTCTATTTTCGACTTGCTTCCCAGAAATAAAGCTATGTTTATGTTTGCTACCAGATCAGAAAATTTCCAATTAGTGATTTTAAAATATAGTTTCCGAAGTGGATTACATTGTTTCATGTGATTACCCTGAATCTCATCGAGTAACACCAAATTATACATTTGTGCAGCGTTTGTCTTAGCCTAGAATCCTCCAGCTGGTCCACAAAGCGCTTGTAGTGCACTAAATCAACCCGTTTCATAAAAGCAAAACTGTGATAAATTGTGCAGCATATGTCCAGGAGCCCGGTACACTTCGCTAGCGGCTACCGGAGGACGCTAATACAAGTGCGCTCGTAAATTAAATCTTTCCTCCTAGATAAGGGGCTGTTTTGCCATCTCTAGAGAATTCCTGACCTGAGCTCGGTTGACCGGAGTTCTTCGATTTGTTGATGCACTATGTTAGCACGCGCGGGCTAGTGGACTATGCACGAAGTACAATAGCTTATGATTATTTTCAACACAGGAAGGAAAACTTGTAAGACAAAATATGAGATAGAGAGAGAGAGAGAAAGTGCGACGGTCGCTTGGCAAGTAGGGAATAGTGTATTCTGATGTCCTAGTTTTCGAAATCGAACGAACTCGTTCATCTAATGGAGGATCCTGTGAATCAGAACAGATGTTTTCTTTGTGCGCAAAAGAACGATGACTCTGCCGGGAAGTGTAAATGCGAAAATAATGGGAATGTTCTTTCGTCTAACAAAGCGGATTGATATTAGTAGGTCTATGCTTTCTGTTTAACCTGGCATTTATCTGTTTCGAAAATAACCAGTCTTTGCTAGCCTTTGATGCTCAAATTATAGAGCTGATGTACACTAGTTGTTTAATTATTATTCATTATTCTTTTGTCGTTTTTGCTTGATGCCAAACATAAACCCGTTTCCACCCAGACTGCTGTCAAACCGTTTGAAGGCAGTTTCGTTTTAACGTTAATGAACTGAAATTCTAGCCAGTTTCGTCTGTGAGTTGATGATAACTACCTCGTGTACTACCCGGAACATTCGAATACAGAAGGAAAATTAATCGATTGGATTTCGCTCCACCCAGTAAATTCGAACATCGGACGCATCGTGTACGAAAGCTTTTGATTGCGTTTCGAACACGATTGAAGCTTACATTGTGTATCGCTAGAACAAAAGAGTAACTAGAAGAAGCACGACGACGGGGACGGCTATAGCGCGGGGTTTTATTTCCCACCTCGTACGACAAGGGTCAATGTTTTTCTGACCCAAAGATGCGACTGATCTTGAGGGCTCTACAGACGGAACAAGCAGAAACTCTTTTGCGATAGCGATACAAAATGTAAGCGTAAAGCTTTTTCAGGTTGATGGGGTTGATCCAAATGGTGCAGAATTGTCCGTGCTCAAGAGGCAAATCACTCTAAACTCTAGACAATCTCATACCAAAATAATCTTCTCTAGTCTCATTTAATTCAAACTAGTCTAGATAAGTTTCTGTCATTCGAGTTCGCAAAAAAGTGTTTAACAAGTAAACAAAGACCTGCGTCAGATCCTGTCAGCTTCGAGTGATATCAATCTTCAGCAACGCCATCGCACGGCATCACATTCAACATATCATGTCAATTGTATGGGTGCGCAGTGCTGATGTTGCCAATGATTTGTTCGGGAAATGCGAGAGCTTGGATATGATGTCTTTGCCTGCGTTGAGCAGTTGTAAAAAGAAAAATAAAACAGAAAAGAAACAAATACTACGTTGACAGCTTCTTATGTCAAAATAATGCTTTTCCAGATCTCGGTTAAACTTTTCTAATCCCATTCTAATCCAGCGAGATCCCCGCTAAACTTTTTTACTCTCAGTAAAACTTGTTTGAGTTCAGACAAAGTTTAGAGTGATTTGCCCCTTATCCGTGCTCAATTAATCCGATAACCGGACCGTTGTTGGTCGACAAAATCCACTGGGTACGAGCACCATAGGGGAGATTACATGAAATTTCCGAAATCGAACATTTTTTTGATGCCAAAAATCTTAAAATTGCATGAAACGTCGGGAGTTAGTGTTATTGCAAAAAAAAATCGAGTTTCTGAGACTTAGAAACATTTTGATATTTTTTCTAAGTCCCAAAAAGTCAATTTAAAAAAAAAAAATTTCGAGATGACACTAAATCTCGACGTTTCATGCAATTCTAAGACTTTTGACATCCGAATTTTTTTTAAAACTTATTGAATTTTATCTCGATCCGACCTCCGGTTTCGGAATTACTGAGTGGTATGCCTCAAAAATATGTAAAAAATTATCACTCACTTTTCTCAGAGATGACTGAACCGATTTTCACAAGCTTAGATTGAAATTTTCGAAATCGAACAAAAAAATTTTGATGCCAAAAGTCTTAGGATTGCATGAAACGTCGAGATTTAGTGTCATCTCGAATTTTTTTTTTTTAAATTGACTTTTTGGGACTTAGAAAAAATATCAAAATGTTTCTAAGGCTCAGAAACTCGATTTTTTTTTGCAATAACACTAACTCCTGACGTTTCATGCAATTTTAAGATTTTTGGCATCAAAAAAATGTTCGATTTCGGAAATTTCATGTAATCTCCCCTATGGTGCTTTTTCAAGGTTTAACCGCTGGGTAGCACCCCTTACCCATGTCCGATTTAGCTCAAATTTTGTATTAGTACTTTTTACGAGGTGCTTAAACTATTGAACAAAAGCGCTTTACGAAATTAAAGGTGATCCCAAAATATTGGCACCCTTATATACATTAGAGCGGTAAAAAAACAACGTGTTTTGTCGGTTACGTCACTTATACTATTATATCTCTGGAACCAAAAGTCACAGCCATTTGATCTTTGAACTTGATCAATGGCTCGACAGTAGCTTTCAAGCCATCTCTGAGAAAATTGAGCGCGTATTAATATCTTCGAAAAGTGCACACACACACATACACCCCCCCCCCCCCCTCCCACACACACAGACATACACACACAGGCATTTTCCGATTTCGTCGAACTGAGTCGAATGGTATATAACACTATGGGTTTCCGAGGCTCCGTTCAAAAGTCGGTTTTATTTAGGGACCTTTTTAAACTAATACCGTTTTCGTTTATTGATCAGAGCAGCCCGAAAGCTGACCCAGAGTCGCCCAAACAACGTTTGATATGTTTGTTTTAGCAACCTGCGGTCGCTCTAGATCGGACTCCAATCGCGTAGTTTCGCTCTGAAAATTTTTTCGGGTCGCACCACGCATCCATGCAAGTTTGTTTATTTTTTCTTTTTTTCATGAGTTATTGTTTAGGGCGCGTACCACGTGTTCGTTTTACTCGGAGTCAGAGTCGCCCGCGTCTAGGTTCAAAAACGAAAACGGTATAAGTCATTTAGGTCCGTTTAAGGTTATAAATACAGTTCGCTTGTACTATTTAGTACTCAAATTTGATCAAATAGTTTAATATCTTTGCAGTATTTTATCACTGTTTTTGGCACGTTCCTGGTCATCCGCGAGTGCATCCCGCAGGTTGGGTGACAGTCCTATTTTTGCACACTTTTCTGTCAGTGCTGCGCAGTCTACGATCACATGTTTAACCGATAGTATGCTATTGCACAGTTGACATCGTGGTGTCTCGGTCCTATCCAACAGATAACTGTGTGTGAAAAGTGTATGTCCTATACGTAGTCTTGCCAATTTTACGCTTTCTTGTCTGTTTGTTCCAACTGCTTCCGTAAAAGGTGAAATTGTATTTTTGACTTCTCGAAGTTTCCAGCTCAGATGGAAATAACAGAATTATAACAACTGGAGTAATTTATTTCAGAAATATTTTGTAACAAATTTAGAAATATTTTTGGCTGGTAAGCTGATAAAATAACAAAAATCAAAACAAAAAAGAATCTAGCGGGAACCAAATCGTAACAGATTTTGAAACGTTTGTATCACAATTATTATTAAATTTTATATAACTACAGAAGTCCGAAAGCAGAAATTTATTACAATAGTTACCCGGTGAACGACCGCAACTAGGTTAAAACCGGGTATAAATAAACGATATAAAAAAAAAAAAATTACAATAGTTGTAATAATTTATTTTACAAATTTAACACAGAAAAACTATATCACAACCAGCTTTTAGCATCGTTTCAATCCAAATTTTGTTGAATGATTTTTTTTATTAAATGAATAGGTTATTTAGAAATCTGGTTTCTTGCTCTAGTTTTTTTCGAATACTGATCATTAAGCAACAGAAGAACTCATTTTTCCAATTAATGAACGTTATCATAAGTCTTGCAAACAAAAATAAAACATCATAACTGATTTTGTTATTATATTGTTATCATAAGTTTTAACTTTCAACTGTTTTCATTTGTTAAATATCTTAAAATAAAACAAATTGTTATACATTTCAACTGTTGATATACTTGTGTTATGATTTTGTTATGTGCATCTGATCGGGTTGTTACGTGCTTCTTGATTCCAACATTGCTGCCACCTATGTTACTTAGTATTCCTTTTTTTTCTACCGCTTTAAATTCTTTTAGGTCGATTTGCTTGTTATCTATGGTTTGTGATTTTAGGGCTTGCTTCGCGTTTTGGTCCGCTTTTTCGTTTCCGGTAATACCAACGTGGCTTGGTACCCAGCACACGATCACTTCTGTATCTTTTCTTCTAGCTTCAGCATACGATGCTTGGAATTTGTCTTCTCATTTGCTATTGATTTTTTGCTTTTCGAGCGTTGTAAGTACGCTCATAGAGTCTGTGCATATTAAATAAGCTCATATTTTAGGATTATTTACAATCCAGGATAGTGCGTACGTGACTGCTAAGCTTTCAGCTGAGTATATGGTACACATGCCGTTAATTCTTTTCTGTATTTTCAAATCCTCTGATACTACGCTGTAACCACATCTATCGTTATTTTTGGAACCATCTGTATAGATGCATTGGTGTATGTGATACTTCGAACTTTTTAATTTCCTAAACATAATGCATAATTCTGCTGGGGTCACTGGTTGCTGTGTTTTCGTAAAAAGGTTTTTTTCTGTTAGTACTTTCGTTCTGAACCATGGTGCTGTACTCGGGCATGTGAAGGTAACTATCTCCGGTACAGTTAGGTCGAGTTTTTGTAAGGCGTGCTTTCCTCTTGATATGGCTGAGTTGGCTTCTTTGATTATGCAAGCTGCTGTTCCCCAGAGCTCTCCGCTGTCCTCCGTTTCGTCACTGGATGGGTTACTATCGTCACTGAGATTTCCTTCATTGCCGTTGGATTGGGAATGCTCCTATGATCGTTCTTAGTCCAGCGTTGTGAATCGTTTCTAGTCTTCTCAACGATACTTCACTCATACCGAAGATTACAGCTGCGGCGTATAATAACTTTTCGAGGACAGTGGCTCGATAAAATTTAAGCAGCGTGTGTCTATCTCCTCCCCAGTTTCTGGTTGCCACACTTCGTATAAATTTCCTATGTATCCTTTAGTTTTTCCAATGGATGCTTGGGCGGATTTTGGGGAATATTTGTTGAGTGATTTCGTTTTTTTGTTCTGCAGCATCATCTATTGTGTCGAATTTTATTATTGATTGGTACAATTCCCGGTTGGCGCTTTCGATTTTCCCTTTGGGGTGGCACTTGTGTTTTGTGATCTCTCCAGGTAGTGTAATGATCGTTGGTATATGGTCACTTCCATGGGAGTCACCGTATGTTGTACAGTCCAGTGATCCAGCAAGATCAGTTGAGCAGTAGGCTACATCGATGCAAGATAAGGTGCCGGTAGTGTGATTAACGTGGGTGGGTGCTCCGGTGTTTAGTACAGTTAGCTCGCACTCTTCCACAAAGTCCCTCATAATGTGTCCACGGGCGCTGATCCTGGGAGTACGAGAGGGTTTATCGTGAATACGACTTACTGTACTATGGGGCGCCTTTTCAAAATTTACCCTCTGAGAGAGTGATAAGTTTTTGATCGTGAATATCTCTTGTTGTATCTAACGAATCAACATAAATTTTGCTACATGCCATCGGAAATATGATCACAATTTTATGATAAATTTTTTAGTTGTGTGACATAATCTCAAACAGTTCAAAATCAAACTTTTTTGAAATGTTTGGTAAAAACGAGTATCAAAGAGGCGCGTTTGCCTTTCTCGTATTTCGAAAGCTCATAGCAGAGCGATCTGTGAAAGGATATATATAATCTAACTACCAATAGAATCGAAATTTTTCAACTTAAGCGTGTATAGCAACAGCATTGAAGTATTTCAATAGTACACTATTGAAAAACCTGTCTCAACCCATGCCAACACTAGCCAACACCAGAACAAAATATCTGCTGTTGTACAACAAATCGCTCGAGAAAAATGTTCCGAACAGTGCTTAATATCGTAGTGAGTTCCACAATTTGGTCTTTCTGAAAGGAAGGAATGAATCCCGTACAGCATCCTGATAGTTTCTTTCAATGAAATGCAAATCCAAAATGAAATAATCGACACTAAAATTCTGCATGCGAACGAAACCTCTTAACAAAAATTGGATCAGTTTGGATTCTATCGCCATTGCTAGCAGATGTATTGTGTGTCGTTTGCAAAGCTAGTTTCGCTTCCGACAAAAGCGATTACGTCACAGCTGCCAGTTGTTTGCATAGGTGAAAAAACAACGAAAAGAGGGCAACGGTGGAAAGCATCACACAAAATCAGCCGTTCTAATGGCTCCAAAAGTTTTCTAAAGAACTATTAGGATTTCTTGCTCGCAAATCGAAGGTAAATAAAGACTGCCCCAGAAAGTATGGACGCACTTTGATTTCGCTGTAAATAATTTACAAGTGTTAGATATTCAAATTTTATTCGATATACTGATAATATTAGACTACAACAACAGAATATTACTCTCAACATTTGCTACTTAGCCATTGAAGACTAGCTGGCGCACCTTCTTGCGAACGTTCCTCATTAAATTCCGTACAGACTTCTTGGTGACAAGTTTTGACACTTTTTTCCAATCGTTTTCGAACTGTTGAATGGTTTCGGCTGCCGAGACATGTTTCCTAAGATGTGTCTTCGTTAATGCCCAAAATTCCTCAATTGGTCGAAGTTGTGGGCAATTTGGTGGATTCATGTCTTTTGGGACGAAAGTGACATTTTTGGTAGTATACCATTCTACCGTTGATTTCGAGTAGTGGCACGAAGCAAGCTCTGGCCAGAAGACAACAGGATCCTTGTGGCTTCGAATCATGGGTAGAAGTCGTTTTAGTAAACATTCCTTGATGTATATTTCGCTGTTCATTGAAGCAGTGGTGATGAAGGGTTTCGAAATTTTACCGCAACTACAAATTGCTTGCCAGACCATAGCTCTCTTACCAAATTTTTCAACTTCGATCGATGTCTCGGACAGGTTTAACACTTGCCCTTCTCGCATCGTATAATATTGTGGTCCCGGCAAGGATTTGTAATCGAGTTTCACGTAGGTTTCGTCGTGCATGATTATGCAGTTCAAATTTCCAGCAAGAATCGTCTTGTACAGCTTTCGAACCCTCGGCCTGATCGACGCTTCTTGTTTTGGACTACGTTTTGGTTGTTTCTGCTTCTTATAGTTTCGAAGATTCAAACGTTCTTTAGCACGAAGAACATTAGACTTCGAAGTGCCCACTTTTTTGGCCACATCCCGAACTGAAACCTCCTTCTTTTGTTCGAACGCCTTCAGTATACGTTTATCCAACTGAGGGTTATCAGGACCTTTTTTTCGACCTGTTTTCGGTTTATCCTCAAAAGTGTTATCCTCACCGAACTTCCTGATTGCATTCCGCACGGCTTTTTCACTTACTCCTTCCATTTTTGCTATCTTTCTCAGTGACAGTCCGCGTTCTGTGCACCATTTGTACACAATTTTTCGACGTTGTTCTGCTGAAAGTCCACGCATTTCGAAACAAACTAATGAAAACGAACAAAAACTGCACAAGTGGTTAGAGAAGAGCGTGAACAATAGGACGCAGGCATAAATATTGACAGATTCTGAACCATTGCGAAATGGCAGCGATTTTTGGTTGCGTCCATACTTTCTGGGACAGTCTTTATTTGAAATCTTTTCATGTTTTATGACATGATCCGGTGACTTCTAATCATGGTGTGATGTCATAACATGAAAATAGAGGGTGATTTTTTTACTGGTATCTTGTTGGCAACATTTTTTTGTTGACAGATCACGCGAGAATCGTGTCTTGTGTCATTGTTAATCTTTTTCAGGTTGGTCCATAATTTAACCATGAATCGTCGTTTGGTCTATAATTAAGATTCACTTTTTTATCGAAAAATTGTATTCTGCGACGAAGCTCATTTCTGGTTGAATAGATACGTCAACTAGTAAAATTGCCGAATCTGGAGTGAAGACCAGCCAGAAGCATTGCAAGAGCTACCAGCGTATCTCAAAAAAGTTATTGTTTGGTTTGGATTATGGGCCGGTGGCATTATTCGTGAAATACCGGCAGATATGTTGGAGGGAATTAGCCAAAATTGGACCTTGCACAGGGGCCCGGGTTTGTGGTTCAATGCATAGGGCGCTGGTCTTACAAGCCAGTTGTCGTATGTTCGAGCCCTGACCTGGAAGGATTCTTAGTGTCAGTAGAATCCATAGTACTAGCCATGCAATGATTCTGTACACTAAGAATCGGCTGCGAAGTCTATTGAAACAGAAAGGCCAAATTCCACGGAAGGAAGAATTTTTAAAACTCGCGATATAGAAGATGACAATCCCGAAAAGCTTTAAAGTTGGACTCAAAACTATTGCAATTCATTCGTCATATGGCCATACGAATCGGTTTGGGTTATGCTGGTTCCGGCTCTGGAAGTAGCTTAAATAACCGTAAACTCTAAAGTGGAAATTACTTCGACATATCATGGAATGCTCAATCGATTATTACACTTTTAGATTCAAATTCGATCCGATTTGCAGTTTCGACATTACAGAGTAATGAGTGATTAAAATCCCAAATTGCCACTAAAAACGACGGACATTAGAATAATGTCATGAAAACTGAAACACCGAAGAATATTCATGCAAAAAACACATGCGGATTGATACAAAAAGGTATCATCTCACTGCTAGGTGGATTAAGCACGTTTTTTTGTACAATAATTCGAATGTATGAGAAAGGATTACTTGACTAAATATAAGCCAAATATTTTCATTTCCTTTCAGTGCTATGAATGCAAAAAGAAGTCCTAATTGTGGATACACTCCCATTAAATGTGTGATGATGAAAAAATACTTACATTCAGTCATGCCTACATTATATGTATCAAAAGTAACTTCCAAGAACGTTAGTCCAGCGCGGGTAAATATTTGTGCAAATAATTATTCCTAGCTGGTATTCCATGAAATTTTCGGACTCCCTCTCTCAGCCCAGTTATTCGCAGCGTAAAATCGTTGCCATTGAAAATAATACCATTTACTGTTTCGCGTACCAAACATAAATCTTATTTCTTCCGGCCAGCCACTGTTGCGACATCCGCTCACCCAAAAACTTACAGACCGCATGCGAAACTGAAATAGTCAAATGAAAAGCTTCTTTGGCGCATTAAAATGTTTGCCTTCTCGCTTGCGGATCGCCATCAGTAGCACAACCCAACGCGTCCGACCGGCTAGGAGGATGTGGATAAGCTGTTGATATCATTAGATTGCCGGAGGGATCCAGATGGGATTGAGTTACTCGATCCAGAGGGCGATCTGGCTTTCTCTCTGGTTTTCTATTTCGCTCTTTCTCTTTCTCTCTCGTTGAGCACAGGTATCGCGTGCACGTGTGGGTATCTGGCTATTGATATCAAGCCTAGGGCCAGTTATGCATAATAATAATAATAGAAAAAAAACCAGTGGGTGGCTGGGAGTCCGGGAAACCACTTGTTGAGTTTTGTTTTGGTTCCGCTAGAACGTCAACTCCGGTTTTCGCTCTCGGTTTTTCATTCTCTCGAAAGGATCTCATTTTAGCACAGTGCCATACCGGGGAGTTGATTTTAGTACTTGTTGAAATGTGTTCGAATGGTGATATCACTATCATAGCAACCGAAACACGTTCAGTATCGTTCCAGCGCGCGTTTCAATCGGTTTGGTGTAAAATCCACCGGAATAGCGAGACAAATAGAAAACCGTTTCAACTGTGTAACAGAATTAAAGACAGAGCTGCAGTGCTGTGCGATTGTCGGGCGAAAGAAGTTAATGTTATGTATTACTACAGTGTTTAAATTGTTCGTGTTTTGCATGTTTGAAACTTATCACAAAAATTAGAGTGTACAGTTTGCTTCGCATGAAAAGAAAACGAAGATTTTTTAGAATAGTTATCAGAAAAAAGAAATAAATTATTGTGTAATTAACGTGTGTCATATTGGAAAACAAGACGCTCTTAGGCATGGATACTTGCTTTCAAGACTCGGCGGTAAACGGAGAACGGAAATCCTCACACTGATTCGAGTTGTTAGGAACAAAAGATTAAACGGTTGGTAAAATTTTTATGAACTTTTTGATAGCTTCCGTTTTGTGATGAATGTGAAATTGTATCATTTCTATCCGAGACGAAAAAAACTGAACTTTCTTCAATCGTTGTACATTTGATCTTAAGTAATTAACGATGCATTTCAAGAAATCTGTGCAGAGAAAAGTTTGTGAGTGAACCGAAAAATGTATTTATTTTTCTGTAACCTGTAAGTCGACTTCAAAACAATATTTGAAATTTTTTTTAGAAGACTAAAACAAAATCTAGTCTAGTCATGCAAGATAAAATAAAGGTGTGAAAAATCGAATGTAGGACGGCTAGATAAATCGTTGCCTTTCATGCAACCTGTTTGAATTCAATTCCCGACTCTACAATTGGAACCGACTTCCCTATTTGGTACAAAACACAATGTATTCTAAACATTTAGGGGTTTTTTGGTTTGTACGTAAAGTACATATTTAGTTTCGATTTCTTCTCGTTTCGCCTTCGGCTCATCAGTGCTTAAAGCAGTTCAAATTGAACCGCCATCTCCGCCTAACAGTTTTTATTTTATTTTATTTTAAGCAGACGCAAAGTCCACACTATTTATGTGACCCTTTAAGGATATGACACTAGGTGTCGTATCCTATCTGACGTCTCGGACGAAAACAATGTATTCTATTCTTAGGAATTGAAAACTTTTTTCTAGTGTATATAATGAAGCATCACTTTGACTAGAATGATTTATCAGTGGTTCACTCAAAATGGATTCGTTAAAATCTATCAACCCAAGCTGAAAAACTGTTGCAGCAATATTCCAAAAATTCCTTATTTTTAATTACACGATCTAGGATCCAAAGCTAGGATCCAAAGGATCGATTTGCCGGATATTCGCTTCATGATGCATTCTATTAGGACACTTATTCGAAAAAAAACTATTAATTACGTGTATGTTTTTTGCTGTAGCAAATTTCTTAGTATGAAGACATAGTGGTAAACGTTAACAAAGCGAAACAAGTCAAGGAAGAATCTAAGTTCTTCGAATTCCAGGTCTAGATAGTTACGTGTTGAAGGAATATCATTATGGGTAACTTTATTGCCATTGAGCTGTTAAATCATATTCTAGTGTTTGAATCACTATTTTACTTCAAGAATTAGAAGTTTTGCTAATTCCAATAAATTGTTTTAGTATTAACTAAGACACTAATCAAATTAACATCAAATGTTTAGTTTAGTAACGTATTCAAAATAGAAACGCCACAGAAAAATTTAAAGATGTGTTTTGTTATTAATTTAATCGTTTTAATCTTAATTGTTTCAATTTTGAAAAATAGTTGAGCTTTATTTCCCAGTGTTTTATTGTTTAGAGTTCCGGTTGGATGTCCTATAATTTTCTCTTCGCAACCCATCTAAAAATCGGTGTGTCCATCCGTTCTCATATAGAAAGGTTATGCAATCACTGTGAAAAACGACTTTTGAACGGAGGCCCGGAGGGCCGAGTGTCATATACCATTCGACTCAGTTCGTCGAGATCACAAAATGTCTGTGTGTGTCAATGTCACTCAATTTTCTTAGAGATGACTGAACTGTTTTTCACAAACTCAGATTCAAATGAAAGTTCTTATAGCCCAATAGAATGCTGTTGAATTTTATCCCGATTCGACTTCCGGTTCCGGAATTACAGGGTGATATGCACCAAAAATCGGGGAACATTGCCCAGAGATCGCTGAACCGATTTTTACAAACTTAGGTTCAAACAAAAGGTCATGGTGCCAAAGCTTGCTATTGAATTTTATCTTTATCCGACTTCCGGTTCCAGAACTACAAGATAATATGTGCAAATCTATTAGAAAATGCGCACTCAACTTTCTCTGAAATTTCTTTACCGATTCTTGCAAACTAATATGCAAATAAAAGGACTTGAAGTTCTTTAACCCCCCATCTGACAGATATTTTTATACCTTCGGTCTGACAGATGGGTCTAGTCAGACCCCTATTCATTTACGTGTATTTTTTTTAATTATTTCGGTGTAAATTAGAAGTGTATTCATGTATGTATTATAAATGTTTATTTATTTATGTATTATCGATATATAAAATTGATGGTAAAAAAACGATAAAGGTCTGGCTGGACCCATCAGTCAGACAGAGGGTTAAAAAGTACCGGTATTACAGTGCGATAAGTGAAAAATTTCAATTTCTTGAGTATTTTTTCACAAGCGATGGCGAACCGAGGTGCAACTTGCTTGTTTAAAAAACTTACTGGTAAAATCATCCAGTTGTCAGACCTTGTTGGTTAGTGGATATATAAACCTGCTTTGCTGCTATTACTTTCCGGTTTCCGGTTCCGAAAACACCGATAATAGTGAAGAAATGTTCCAAAAACGGAACGTACTTCGATTCATCAGTAACGGTTAAACCGATTTTCATAACTTATTATTAAAATTAAAGCTCTCATTGTGTAATTTCATTCAGATTCGACTTCCAATTACGAAATTATATGGCGATGAAACATTCAAATCGTCATACAAAATGATGATGCAAAATCGTGCACGTGCAGGTACGGAAGAATAAAGCACTATCGTCCTTCGAACTATTTCTTTTTACCATGACCAAGGCCACCATATTTCTATTTTATCGCAAGATATTTTTGAAAACATAAAGAATTACGCTAAAATAATTGCAAAAAAGTTAATACAGATAAACCGCCATTAGCATATGGGACCGTTTGTAATGTTTACTATGCTTGATATTCTTTTTTATTTAATTTGTACCTACTTGTTAGTATTATCACAAAATCATGATAACGATTCTATTCTATAAAAGTGTAGTTATTGACTTTCTCATATAGAAACCCAAATGTCTCTGTGTGGGTATGTGTGTATGTAACAAAAATATGCACTCGATTTTCTCTGAGATGGCTGGACTGATTGTCACAAACTTAGATTAAGGGCTGAGGACAGTACCGTATAGTGGTAGGTTTTTTGCTATTTTCCTGTTTCAAATTAAATTTTCTTGGAAACGGTGAAGAATGTAGAAAAATCCTGACAATGTCTTCGAAATTTAGTTGAGAATATTCTGTGAAATTTTCAGAATGATTCATTGAGTTTAGCGGTCGTGTTGTAATTTTTTCTGACTGAAGAACTGCAGAAAAATGGAACGCTCGGAAATGCATACCTCTACTTGTTCATCGAATATCTCGGCTTTGAAGGCTTGTATCATAGATCTACCGTGACAAAGTCTAGATAATTTATTTTAGATGCGATTAGTACATAAAAACATTTATGTTATCGCGATAAAAATAAAGTCTTGTATTTCTCTGTGAAACAAAGTCAGTTTCAATGCATCCGCCATTTTCTTCGCTTTGGGTTCCTGATAGAATTCTTAAAAAGAAGAGAGAAATAAAATTGGCTCGACAAGGCTGCCGAACACACAGACATTCTATCTTTGTTCTAAGTTTTTCATTGTTCATTGGAATCCATGTAATGTCCAACCCATACGATAGAATAATGTGATGAAACTTCTCATTAAAATAATAAAATGTATACAAGAGAAATACGATGCGCAAAGGGGATTGAGCGAGCCACGTGGTCGATTTAAAACTCAACACGTGACCCTCTGTCCTCAGACCTTAAAATGAAAGGTCTCTTGGTCCCATAGCCTGCTATTGAATTTTACTTGGGTCCTTCCGGTTCGAGAATAACTGGGTAAAATGTGCAAACAAAAACTCGATAACTTTAATTATTATTAATTTTTTTTATTTAATTGATTTTCTGTAAAATGGCAGCCTTTTGAAAATAAGATCGCATTTTTTCATCACAAAATTGTTCATAAAAAATATTCACAATTGTCAAAAAACCCTACGTACCTCTGTGGAGATAACTATCGAGAATATTCTGTAAAATTTTTGAATCGATTGATCAAGATTTACTTGACTTATGTTTCCGGCCGTCAAAATGCAGCACTTTCGCGGAAATGCCGCCAAGCTGCCATTTTGTTTTTCAATTTTTAAAAGTGATCATTATTTTGTACCTGAATATACATATTAAAAAAGTGATTTATACAAAATTCGGATTACTACATTTTTTGGATCCCATAACAATTCCCCAAAAAAGTCTTCTTTTTTTCTACAGTGGTGTAACCCCTTTAATAATAAGTTAGATTTATAGTAAAATTGTGTCATTTTTGACGATTATATATGTCGGTCTCAGAAGACGTAAATTTACACGTTTTTTTGCTACACAGACATAAATAATGAAATTTATACGACATGTTAATCAATAGTAATATGGAATAGATATGGGTTGAATCGAAAGTTTGGTTGAAAACCATCAGTGATGAAAACTAAATTGGAATTTTTGGAATTGGTCGGGCAGATTCTTCACCAAGTTGAATTTAATTCTGTCCAACCCAGGAGCGTTATTGTTACAAGACATAAGTGCTATGGAAAATTCTATCATTGAAAAGGGACTATCAATGGAATCATCATTAGAAGAAGACTCCCTAATAATGCTATGCGTAGGAACAGAATCTGGACAAACTTTCCTCGCAAAATCAAATATCCATCGATTCGAGTATTCCTCACTCTCATTTCCTAGGTTACGATTCCTGATTCGTCTGGCCGTATTCCAAAGAGTGCTCATTGAGGTTTCTCTTGACAAACCTTCGACCAATAGTTACATTTCTTGGCCCGAAGTAAGCTCTTATACTTGGTTTCGAAAGTCAAGAATTTTTCAAAATTCTGAGGAGTTCCTCCTTCTCGTTTTGAAAACGTCTTGAAAGCATTTTGTTTCACGTGTTTAGCATCTGAGCACTCCAAGGGTTTGGGGGCCTTCTGTTAGACGATGGGCCAAGAAATCGTTTGGTTTGGGCTTGTTCTGCGGCCTCCAGAATCGAACAAACAAGGAAGTCACATTCTTCAAGTGGGGGGAGCTCTTCCATTGCGTTCAAGGTACTTGAGATACTACTTTGGTATTTAATCCAGTCAATATTGTTTGTCATATCATATGGAATATTAACTGAATTAGCAATGTCTTTGTTACTGCTAATTGAGATGATGATTGGAAAATGATCGCTACCGTATAAATCAGGAAATACTTTCCAGGTGCAATCTAGTCGTATGGAAGTCGAGCAAAGAGATAAATCTAATGCACCTGGACGTGCAGGAGGTCTTGGAATCCGTGTCATGCTACCCATAGTTAATACCGTCATGCTAAAATTGTCGCAAATATTATATATTAAAGATGATCTGCTATCATTGTAAACGGAACCTCACATCATTCCGTGTGAATTGAAATCTCCCAGAATCAATCTTGGAGCAGGGAGGGCTTCGACCATTTCATTAAGCTGTCGTTGTCTTGAGCTCTTGGAGGAATATATACCGAAACAATGCAAATGTCCTTTCCTTTAATGCTTATTTGACAAGCAACAACTTCTATACTAGAAGTCTAAGGAATGCTTAATCTATAAAAGAAATAACATTTCTTAATTCCTAAAAGCACTTAACCATACGGAGAGTCTCTATCGAGACGTATAATGTTGAAGTCATTAAATTTTAAGGCTATGTTTGATGTAAGCCATGTTTCGCACAAAGCAAATACATCACATTTTTAACTATGCAACAAAACTTTAAATGAATCAAGTTTTGGCATGATGCTTCGACAATTCCACTGCAGGACAGTGATTGGATCATTTGCGGCGGAAGAAAAATTATCCATCAAATGATACAAAACCTGAGAGAACTGGCCATTGAGCTGATAACTGTTTCAAAAAAGTTCTAGCTATTGGAAGGAATGTCGTTATGATGGTCTTCAGAAATATTGAATGCTGCGAAAATCCATTCTACAATTTCCGAAAACTCTAGTAATCCTGATGGTGGCTGTGAAACGGAGCCTACTGGATTATTGTCTTTTCTTGTGCTAGTTCCTGGATTGGTTTGTGAATTTGACAAACCAGGAGGCACAGTTTTTGGTTTTAAATTTGGCTTTTTAGATTTAACACGGGTAGCTTTTTTGGTATTTTGTGGTTTGTTAATCTCCTCTTAACAGACCCTTGAGGAATGACAAACGAGGTATCTTCACTATTTCCGTCAGAGTCAGATTTCTCTGGCCCTGCAAGATTTAAAAAACCGTTTTCGGTTTCCAAAGGTGGGACATAAATGATCGTTTTAAGCATGTCTGCATATGTGCGCTTAAACCGTGCTTTTAAAGAAAGCTTCATTTTGTCTTTACGCAACTTAAATGCAGCGCAACTTAAATACTGAAAGATCATCATGAGGATTCTTCCCACAATAAACACATTTTTCAATATCTTTATCGCAAAGATCATCCTTATGAGGCATTTTATGCATTTAGATTTATTACTACAATAAGTAGCTGTATGTCCGAATTTTTTACAGTTCGTGCAATTCATAACGGTACGAAAGGTACGAAAAGCCGAACAGGAAGACGAATTTTATCGATATAGACATGGCTAGGCAACGCAGATCCGGCAAATGTTAATCGAAACGAATCTGAGGGCCGATAAGACTAAATTCTATCGTCAATAGATGCTGAGTACAATTGCTTGCACTCGAGTATCTTAACTACCTCAAGCATGGAGTTTTTGAAACGACCAACTCCATTTTTAAGTAAACCATCGGCTGTCAGTTATAAGAGAAATAAAAAAATAAAATTAAATTAAATCTACCTTGTTGCTGTTGTCTCTGTTCCTCTATCGGAAAGAACGGTGTGAAGCTCATCCAACGATTTCCAATTGGCAGTCTTCTGTCGTTTTCTGCTATCTCAATTGCTCTGCAGTCGTTGTGGTCACCACTGAACTTGATGTGCTGTCTGTACCTGTCCCCAGGTACAGTGCTGTTGCTCTTGGTGGCGATAAAATGTGATCCTTGCAGTGCTACACTCACGATATTTGTCGTCTCTTTCGATCCTACGCAGCGTACAAATTCTGGTATCTGGTAGATCAGTGTATGCTCAAACAAAGTTTTTGGTCTTATTGAAAATTCAAATAAAAGTTTTTTGAAGAATCCCTTAGTAATATTCTTGAAAACATTAGTTATATGAGAAAAACATAATTTCATGACTAGGTGGATTAAACATGTTTTTATTATTGTTATTAAATACTAGTATTTCATTCCACAAAGTGACTAACTGATCCTTAATCTTAATGTGAGTCTGTTCTGTTCTACTAACAAAATGTTTGCTATTACATATATGCCTTTGTCTATTTATTCCAAGTAACTATGAAACACAAACTATCGTCCAATAAATATTTATCTAAACTTCAAAATAATCCAAATTGGCTACTGCGTCCTTTTAATCTTCCTGTTTTTGGTTTATGAATTATATGATAACATGTTGATTCTGTTCTGTTTGATCATTCGTGAGCTGTCATTTACCTCCATATATTTTACAATGCAGTAGACGCAGGGTAGTTTATGAGTTGCTTTAGGGCGGGATTCGTATTTATGTTCGAAGGGTAATCATTGAAGACGACAAGAGCAGAAGATAGGGAAAAAAACCCTGCTGATGCTTTCTATCATCTTACAATAGCGTGTATCAACTATTTAGCTTAACAACTCACAAAGTAAAACACTTTAATGGAACACGTCTTTCCGGTAAAGCTAGGAGTGTGTTTATACAGTTTGTGTGACAGTTCAACTCTAATCGAAGACAAATAAATCAATATTTAAGGGAAAGACAAACAATGCGCTGACAATGGGCGGACTACTTTCCCCTACCTATGTTTACTAATGGACTAATCTCCATTACGAAGAATTTCATAATGCAACTAACTCATAAGATGTAGTCGTTGGAACGATGTCGCTTAACAGTCCCATCTTCTCGGTTCATGTGGGTGGAGTATTTACTTCTTTGAGCAAAGTACACTGAGCCATGCCTCCTGTTGGGACCTTCCTGCAGTGTTTAGTTGATTATGTTCAGTGGATAATGATTGATCGACTCATAAAGTAAAGGCATTACAATTAATGGTTGTTTTGTTAGTTCCTATATTTCACTCGGAAGTTCCAGTAAACTTGTATTTTTTTGTTGAGTATATTCTTCCTACCATTTTTAGGGAATCCTCTGTAAGCTTGCTTAACATATAAAAAAAAGACGCTGAACAGAACAAATCACTTCGCAAAGATGACTTATGATATTTGATTTTTACCTTTCTCTATAGAAAGGTAATAGAATTGCTGAACACTGACTTTCGAACGGTGTTTTGGAGATCCATAGTGTTATATAACATTCGACTCAGATCGACGAGATCGGAAAATGTCTGTGTGTATGTACCTTTCAGATATTTTTTACCGCTCAATTATGTCAGAGCTGACTGAACCTATTTTTAACAAGTTTTGGCTCTTTTGAAATCGACCATTGAACTAGCTCGAAAATCAAATGGCTGTCACTTCTGGCTCCGGAGATATGGTAATATGCAATCTCATATGCTACGTAACCGCTAAATCTCAGTAGTTTTAAATGCGCGGAGATGCCTAAATCGATTTCGAACAGATTAGACTGGTTTGAAAGCTACTATTATGAGCATCGAAAAGTTCACAATACTAGTAAAGAGTGTAACGATAAGTAGTTAGCAACATTCAAACAGTTATTACTCTGAAATGGCTTAATTTTTTGCAGCGTGTTTTGCGGTGACATGTTTGTTAACATGTCAATAACAGCTGCGCAATCGATTGGTTTCGGTACGGTTCATCGTTTCAATGATGAGTCGAATTGATCCGGAAACGCGAAAGAAAATTCTGCACACTTGGTGCTCAGAAAGTGGTGTGACGTACAACGAAATTGCAAAACGAGTGAAAGTGCACCACACCAGTGTCAAAAATATTATCGAGAAGTTTGGTAAGACCCTTTCCAAGAAGGATTTGCCCCGATGCGGTAGGAAAACGGGTCTCAGCCAGCCCGGCCGGTACTTAAAAGTGATTGAGTACATCAGGAAAAACCCATCGGCGTCGACGCGGGATTTGGTCAAGCAGTGCAACACCAGTATCGGGATGATTCAACGGATCAAAGTTCGGAACTCCCTGAAAACGTACAAGAAACAGAAGGTGCCGAAAAAGTCCCTGGTACAGCAAGTTCAGGTCAAAACAAGAGCGCGAAAATTGTATAACCGGATTCTACAGAATAAGGACGGATGCATCCGGATCGACGACGAAACCTACGCCAAGGGAGACTCTCGAGCGTTGCTTGGACCGCAATATTATACGAAATCGGTGTACCAGGACCTGGACGACGCTGACACCACGGTGGCGATGGAAAAGTTAGGGCAGAAGGTGTTGGTCTGGCAAGCAATTTGTACCTGTGGTTTGCGGTCGTCGATTTTCTTCACGAAGGGCACAATTAACGCCAAGGTGTATGAGGAAGAATGTTTGAAGAAGAGAATGCTGCCACTGTACAGAAAGCATAAGGCTCCTCCTCTCTTCTGGACGGATTTGGCTTCAGCCCACTACGCCAACTCCGTTCTACAGTGTTTGTCAAAAAATAATGTACAATTCGTGGAAAAGGACATCAACCCATCGAACTGCCCGGATCTTCGGCCAATTGAAAGGTATTGGGCAATTGTCAAGCGACACTTTCGGTAGGAAGGTACAGTGTCCCAAAACATGCAGGAGTTAAAAAAAACTGGACAGCTGAAACCAGAAAAGTCACAAAAGTAACTGTGCAGAATTTAATGAAGAATGTGAAGTCCAAAGTGCGAGCGTTTCACAGAAACTAGAATTTTCTTCAATATAATCAGTGAAATGCATAAAAATGTAATTTTTCTACAATATATCGAAAACTGATGTCAAAATATGTTTTTTTTGCTTTTTTATTCAATAATCAATGTTGCTAACTACTTTTCGATACACTCCTTATACTAGTAGAAGAGTATTTTCTTGAGAAACGGAGGCACAAGAAGAAATTCTACAAAACTATTCTCCCATTGGACAGTGTTAAAATAGGAAAATTCTCCTATTGAAAACATTCTACCCCAAACGAATATTTTATGAAGGTTATCATTTCAGTTTTATTCACAGATTCGTCTAATCAGAAGTGTTAATGCGTTATAGAAGTGCAATCGAAGAACCATAAATACATAATTGAATTCTGTTTCACTTTTAAAGAAGATAAGGATACAAAATATTTTAGAATGTCAGAATGTCACAGCCAATTATTCGAGGACAATTTTCTTTTTACCACAAATTGTGGGAAATCTATAAATTTGGAAAAAATTTCACAAAAGTGGTTTTATTGGTGTTTTCCAGTCAAAACACTTGAGTGATTCTCAACGCATCGTGTTAGAGAAAAAATGTGAAATGTCGTATTAAAATGCTGTGCAGTTATTATTATATTACACACTTCGAAAATACCCTGTGAATTGAAATCTTCTAAGATGCACATAAATGGACATTCAAGCTTTTTCCAAAAAACTATGTTAGGCATAAGTGTGTTAAGTAAAAATCCATTAAAAATCACCGTTGCTCACGACTTTGCACGCATGAGTTAATAAGAAAGCTGCTCGAAGCGCCTCTACAGGAGAAATGCTACTTGGTGATTGCTTTTTAAAACAGCTGTTAAATTTCTTGCACAAATTGAAATCTCTATTTGGATGTCTGTTCTCTGTGATGGAGCGTCGCAACTCACGCAAATCTACGTACAAGAACATGTAATATTGTGTGATTTGAAAATTCCATGACATGAAATTTATTGAATTCGCAAGAAATATACTGAGAGCGACCGCCGCGACTTGAACCGAGAATCATTGAATCATGAATACGTCCGTTAATTGACTGAGCCACAGAAGCACACATCTGCTTGGTTGGTAGTTGGTGCATATAAATTCAAACAGTTGCACTTTTTTGCCGAATGCCAATTACTAGAAACCAGTAAAATTCATGCTAATCCAACATTAAGTCATATGAATTGCATCGTATGAGAAATTAGGCTATCGGTAAACTTGAAATTTTTTGAGTGTGTTTATATCATAAATTATTATGAATACTTGGCGTTTGGATGTCCAAATTTAGAACGTGGAAATTTCCCAATATGTTTTGCGTCCCCCAAGCTTTTTCAATCTAAGCTATGAAGTCATCCAATTTTCTAAGATACCTAAGGGTAATGTCAGAGACATAACTGGATAACGTGAAGAGGAATAAAACTGACTTATTTTTTTCACACTTTTCCACACGCCTACTAGTTGACTTTGGCAAACTTTCAACGCGTTACGAAGTTCTGTATGGGACAAGACCAGTTAAATCAAAAATGCAATGTTCAAATTTATTCATAAATTCATAAAATCAACAACAGATCATTTTTACCGATCTAGAATTTCTCGATTTAGGCTGGGAATTAATACGATATTAATTTCGATAACTTACTTGTCAAACTCGTCTCGTAAATACTAGTCGTATAGCGAATTTAGAGAATATCCACAAGCCGAATTTAGAAATTCTAAAACTATGTCCTCGCCAAGCGTGAACAAAATATAGTTATAACTCCTTTAACAATTTATGAGAAATGTTAAAATATTATTCACTTATATACTGACATGATATGCGCTTCAGAAACTATATATTTTTAGTACACGTCTTACAAGCCAGTCCTAATTTCATATAAGAAGATCTTGTTTGAATGTTATTCAGCTCTTTTATAAAATGTTCAATTTATACAATAATACAATAATCAGGTAGGTGATGTACATACATTTGTGTTGTACGCATGTATTTGTGATGGTTTTTTATGCTCAGATCGCAGCTGCTGTGCTTTTGGCTGTCAGCTTTCGATTCTTTACTTGTTTGTGTGGATGAAATTCTGCGTTTTCAAAATGTCGCGTATTGAAAAGAAAGTGGAAGTTCTGGACACATGGCTAAGTGAGAAGGGTATTACTATGCGAAAATTTGCGAAGCGGTTAGGAATTCATCATGCCAGTGTTAAAAACATACTTTATAAGGCAAGGAAGGAAGAGGCAGAAAACCCGGTTCTTCCAACCCGAAACTGGACCAGAAAGTTGTATCTCTAATCATGAAGAACAAATCCATGTCAATACGTGATTTTTCCAAAACAACAGGAACGAGTGTCAGAATGGTCCAGCGTATCAAGAGGCGAAATCACTTAAAGACCTACAAGAAGCAGAAAATCTAGGAACAAAGTGTAAAACAGAAGAAGCAAGCAGCAACAAGGGCCCGGAAATTGTATTCGCGTCTTTTGCAGGGTCCGGATGCATGCGTTCCGATGGACGATGACGATGGATTCAAAAACCCTTCCAGGTACACAATACTTTACTGTCGTCGTTGGGGAGGATGTGAGCGATGCGGACAGGTCGATTCAAGTGGAGAAATTCGGTCGAAAGGTACTGGTATGTCAAGCAATATGTTCCTGTGGTTTTTTACACTACCGGAACTATAAATGCAGAAATCTATCGATCTGAGTGTTTCCAGAAGAGATTGCTGCCTTTATATAAGAAGTATAGTACACCTCCACTGTTTTGGCTGGATTTGCCGTCGGCTCACTATGCCAAAACCACTCTCAATTGGTTTGCGGAAAATGGTATACATTTCGTTGAGAAAAATATCAATCCACCAAATTGGCCTCAGCTTCGACCCATCGAATGTTACTGGGCAATCGTGAAGAGGGTCTTCAAGAAGACTGGTTAGGCAGCTGGAAACATGCAGGAGTTCAAAAAAATTTGGGCTCAAGCGTCTGAAAAATGCGATGCAACACTTGTCCGGAACTTGATGAAGAGCGTTCGATCAAAAGTTCGAAAACTTGTAAAGGAATAACATAAATTTCATCCGGTTTTCTTTGTGCTCAAGTTTAACCTCGTACAATAAAGGATCAATTTTTAGTTTGAATAAAGTATCGTTTTTTATCATAATTTAAAAGAAAAATTTGTGGATAGCTTATTTTCGATACACTCCTTATAGTAAAGTAAGTCGTATCCACGAAAAAGTTTAAAATAATAATTATGTCTGTAAACTAGATGGATCTAGCAGTAAATTTTATATTCATGTGCACCTCGTTTCGCCATCGCTTGCGAAAAATACTCATGAAATTGAAAATTTTTACTAAATGTAATACCGGAACCGGAAGTCGGATCTGTATCAAATTTTCGGGAACTTTTAAAAGCATTTCAATACCTTTCGTTTGCATCTTAGTTTGTAAATATCGAAAAGAATGTTCCGAGAAAATTGAGTTCGCATTTTCTCATAGATTTGCACATATTGCCTTGTAATTCCGGAACCAGAAGTTGGATAAAGATAAAATTCAATAGCGATCTACGGGACTATAAGATCTTTCGTTTGAATCTAAGTTTGTGAAAATCTCTAAGAAAATTGAATGACATTTTTTTCATTTTTTTTTGTTCATATCACCCTGTAGTTCCGGAACCGGAAGTTGAATCGAGATAAATTGGACCGTAAGAACTTTCATTTGAATCCAAGTTTGTGAAAATCGGTTCAGCCATCTATGAGAAAATCGAGTAAAATTATTGGTCACATTATAATGTTAAAAAATGATGTATTCAATTTTTCACCGAAGGAATATTTTTGTGGAAGCCTAGATCATAAACTAAAACTTTGCGAAAATCTCATGTAGGATCACCTGAGTTTCATAATAATGTGGTTCCTGGTATGTGTGTAGGGGTCTTCGGAGCTCCTAACAGAAGTCGGTTTCTCCAGTAATTCTTTTACCTTTCGATAGAAGAAGACAAAAAAAAATTCGGGTGAAAGTTAGTTTTCGTTTACAAACTTCGTAGGTTCAAAAGCATTTGAAAAACAACATATATTCGATTTGAATATTTTGACAGTCGTTTAATATTATTACTAGTGCAGAAATCAACCAACGAATCTCTACACTATTACAGGTAAGTATTTCACCATTATTTCATTACTTATCGAGACAACGGAGTGAGTTTCTTGGGAAAAGATAGGGTGAGGGCTCCCTATTTCATCTCATTTGTAAGGACGTCGCCTCAAAACCCCGATTTAGCCACTAAAATCACTATAACTATTTCACATTACTGCTTCATTTGCCTTGCTCCACGTTAAGAATTGATTCACTTTTCTTGAAAATTTAAGTAATATTCATAAAACAGCTAAAAACACTTATGATGTGTTCACTACTCTGTTCCTAATTTCATCACAATGGATTTTTACCCATCCTATCGTTGGTCCTTTATTCATCCTATACATTAGCAATGGCGACAGCAATCCTAACAAAATATTATACTATTACACTGTCAGGTTCAAAATGTCAGAGCTCTTCTTAAAAACGGCCTAATGCCAACTATGAAACAACACACGATATTTTTAGAACCAGTTTGAAATCATTTCAACGTTTAAAAATTTTCCGGTCGTTTCCGTTACCTTTCGCTTTAAATTTAAAATTTTACTGTAAAGTTAATTTGGTGAACTTTAAATAAAAACAAAAAAGGAATTGTTACTATTTAGGTATTAGCCCTTCATAAAACAAAATGCAGAGCCAGAGATGCCATTTATACAAATTTATCTGTATTGTATAGATTTATGTGTTCGCATACTGATTTAAATCAAAGTACAGATTTTATACAGATTTCCTAAATTTAATACAGATTTGTACAGGTTCATAAAAAGTAAGAAGTAAAAAATTAGACTTTTCTCTCTGAGTATCTATTAGTATTTGATTGCAGAGATTCTTTGAAAGTTTATCAATCAACGGACAAATCACATGTTAAAGTGGAAATCTGATAAAATGCAGATAATTGATTATGATCATTGACAAACATTTGTATTAAAATTTTGAAACAATTTGAAGTGATTTATACATATATATTTTTATTGATAAAAAATATCCGCGTTGAATATTCTAGTGAGTGGGGCAATGACTTACAGAGATATAAAGAACTATCTTTTAACATCATTTTATTAATGAAAACAGATAGAGCAGATATAGACTTTCTATGCTAAGTAATACATATTTTCTATGAAAATATCTGGCATCTCTGTGCACAACCGATGAAACACACACACACACTTAACAGCGTTATGTTGACATATAGCGGAAAGAAACCAGTGCTACTAGATTTGCCACAATGGTTATTCCATTAGTATTTAACATGCTCTAACTGGTAATATTCGAAGCCAAAACAGTTCTATTGAAATATTAATATCAATAATATAATTAAACCAATGTCACGGATATCAAAAACATACTTTTTGATGCTAATTTGAAGAAGAAAAACAATTTTGTTTTGTAACATTATGAAATAACTTGGCAACTTTGGGAAACCAAATGAGATAAAAACAAAGCGCAATCAAGTGAACTAAGTGAAAAACTTTCATCTCACATTTTTGAAGACTTTTATTGCTTGTCGGGTATTTTTTTGAAGTTTTTAATCGTTAATTGAACAAGTGAACATTACACATTATGAAGTCATCCAGCATTCAATAGTAGTGTAATTGTGCGAAATAGTGATCATGTTTTGAGACGAATTGATTAGTAGATATTCAGAAACATGACGAACTGGAAATCTTGTGACGAAAATCTGTCCTAAATTGAAAAGTGAGTTTATTTTAAATAAAAAAAACGATAACCGAAGAATTTAAAACCATTTCTTTCAATGGGAAAGTGTGACAAAAGTATTTATAATCATTTTGGTTTGGTTTTCGACTGGAGCGGCCTATCTTGGGCGGTGATGGTGATGTTACGGAAGAGAATGAAATCGTAAGGTTTTGTTTGAAAACGTTCGAGCGTTTTCGTTACATTCATACTCTGCGTGAATTGCCCCAAGCAATCATATTCCCACTCTATGATGCACCTCACAACATTCTTGTTTACCGGATGTTTGACAGTACGCTGAGTATAATCGATTTTATTTCACAACCAGGCACGCGTCGCAGGAACTCTCTTCCAAAAAAAAAAAAAACGCTTTCGATCAATCGCGATCCTAGTGCTTCTCTGCTTAGCTACAAAGTTAAATTTGAAGTAATTTTCCCCCGAATTTTTGCATACTGCGGTACCTTTCGGTGTTGCGCAGTAATCAAATGGGTCTTAAAGCCGAAGCGAAGATATTGTATCTAATTCTATCACAACTCGTTGATTGGAAGTAAAGTAATCCGCAAATTAACGTGATGGTTCTACCAGTGAGTTCGTCATCCGTTGTTGTTTTGCACAAATGCACTGGAGATTTCCACAGAACATACATACCGATACAGAAAACATGTTTCTTCTTGCGCTCAATCATCGTTGTAAACGGTTTCGAGAAGATGCTGTTTTAAAAACTGAGCATTCCACTAATGGAACGATACCGATAGTCGTTAGTCGTTTCCATGTAAATCTGTCATCGGCTTCATTGTCAGCCATTATTCGTATAGAAAATAGCATATCGGTTATGTTTTAAAATGAATACATTTGCGATTCCATTTAAATCTTCTGCTAATAATTCTCATGAATACTATACAGATGAACTGTTTCCATTCATTCACTTGCGGATTGTAATCAGTAAATGGACTGAGCTCGCAAAATGTAGACATTCATTGAATGCTTCGATGGAAAAGGTCACAATGGAATAGCTACGGGGAAATTAGTCGAAGTAATGGCTTATAGGGGGCTCTTACGTATGTATATATCACAGCGGTAATTAGAAGTGTTTGCGTAATGAATAATCTGTACAGCAACTTGAAATGTTAAACGAATTCTTGGTACACAGAAAATAAAAAGCTTAGATAAGATGTTACAACTGTCTTCTTATTTTAGTTTGGCGGCTTGCATTTTATGGGCCATGTGTTGAAATATTGTCGACAATTATAACCTATAGGGATGTTGGCACATATATCCACCTACACCCAGACCCAAACATATCTGATAATAAAATAAACAATGGAAATGTTTGTGAAATCAATAACTTTTAACTTAAACAACCAAGTCAAGAAATAACAACTGCATAATTCCTGCAATTTCTTTGAAGAAAAAAACTGAAAACTGAACAGACTTTTTCGGTGTTTGGTCGAATGACAAATGAATTAATCTGAATTTCAAACGGTAGAAAAATGAATTCAGTTGTCGGTTGAAAATTGTGAAGTAGTAAATGGCACTGTTAATACAAACCAAACCAAGCCGTTGGTTTTTCTTCGACCGTAGAATCGATGCCTGTTTTTCGCTGACCGTGTTGTGTTACGGTTGATGAGTATTCTAATTTATGCTTTGTGTGTTTTTTTTCTCTCTAGACACACGGTGTGGAGTTTGATGATGTAGAATGAACTTGTAAAAAAGCCTATTGATCTGATGAAACTCAAATGATGATGGTGAAAGTTTGCTGTGAGTAAACGATAAGCTCGGTGTTTTATGGTTGGAGTGTTGTTTCGCGAAAAAAGTGAAAAGCTTTCAAACTGTTTACAGCATCCGATAGATACACTGTATTTCCACTGCTTAAATTTCAAACATGCGCGGTAGGTTGTAGCTTGACTGTCTGCTTCACCGACACTCTGAAGCACTTTAATTTTTAAATTTAGTAGTCAGAAGTAGTAATCGAAACTCAAAGACATGAACAAAGTCTAAAGAAAAAGTGATGCATACCTGATAAATAGATTTGGTTTGAACATGCGTTGAACCACCAAACAGGGTTGCCACATATACAGATTAATCTGTATTGTACAGATTTTGCAGATAAAATTGTGACCAATATTCTGTATATGCATTACAGATTTTAGGCCAGAAATACAGATTTTTGATAGTGTGAATTAAAAATTGAATAATCATCGGTACAGTTTTTTGCATTTCTCAGGCTATACTATCACTGTGAAAACGGACTTTTCAACCGAGGCTCGGTAGGCCGAATATCATATACCATTTTCGACGAACTGAGCAAAAGTCTGTGTGTGTGTGTAACAAAAATATGCACTCACTTTTCTCAGAGATGGCTGAACCGATTTCCACAAACTTAAATTCAAATGAAAGGTCTCTTGGCCCCGTAGGTTGCAATTGAATTTCCGCAGATATAGGGTAGTATGTACAAACAAATGGAAAAAATATGCACTCTCTTTTTTCAGAGATGGTTGAACCGATTTTCACAAACTGAGATTCAAATGAAAGGTCTTATGATCCCATAGCCTGCTATTGAATTTCATTTGGATCCGATTTTCGGTTCTGGAACTACATGGTAATATGTTAACATGAGAGAAAACGTGCGCATTCAGTTTTCTCTGAAACGACTCAACCGATTTTCACAAATTAAGATTCAAATTAAATCTCTTATAGTTTCCCACAAATTTGTAAAACATAGATATTTTTTACGAACGATGGTCAAAAACAGGTACAAATCCCATAAAACTGTCTGATAAATTCCTCTATTTGGCAAAGCTTGTTAGTTTGTGAACCAAAAAACTTAATTTGCACCGATTTTCACAAATCTTGATTTGAATTAAAGCTCATATTATCTTTAAAGCTACTGTGAAATTTCATCCAAGTCCGACCTCCAGTTCCGCAGTTATAGGGCGATGAGTGTCAAAATTTTCAAATCGCCGTATAGAATGAAAATATGTACAACACCGGTACATGGTGTTACGGTGGAAGAAGAAAACACAAAACGAACGATGCTTGCTTTGTTCTATTTCGTACACGCTATAAAGAAAACGAAACGGTTACGGATGTCTGCTACTAGTGTGTGATATTGGTAAAAGAAGGTCCTGCGGTTGATAAAAACTTTAGTTATTTTATGATAAGTGCGACCGAGAGAATGAAAGAATGTAAAGCCAGGATAAATCATATATACACAAAATAAAAAAGGTCAATTGAAGTTTATTTGAAAAAAATATGCAATTTTCACAGCCGGTAGTGTAGTAATGCCGTGCTTGTGGTGTAGTGATGTCAATAATAATAATAATAATAATAATAATAATAATAATAATAATAATAATAATAATAATAATAATAATAATAATAATAATAATAATAATAATAATAATAATAATAATAATAATAATAATAATAATAATAATAATAATAATAACAATAATAATAATAATAATAATAATAATAATAATAATAATAATAATAATAATAATAATAATAATAATAATAATAATAAGTAAACAGGATTCGTAAATTTTGTTAGATTGAGACCGAACGTGTGTGTATGTGACAAATAATGTCACTCAATTTTCTCAGAGATGGCTAAACCGATTTCACAAACTCATATTCAAATCAAAGGTCTTATGGTCTCATAGACTGCTATTGAATTTTGTCCTGATCTGACTTCCGGTTTCGGAATTACAGAGTGATATGCACAAAAAAAAGTCACTCGTTTCTCAGAGATGGCAGAACCGATTTTTACAAACATAGATTCAAATGCAAGGTAGGCAGTTCGGTTTTACATCTCATCCAAGTCAGTCGATAAAACAAAACCGCTTACGTTCGGGACAGAAGAATCCAAGTACAGTATTGTGTAGTGAACAATAGACAACCTCAAAATGAGTGAACCAAACGAACAAAAGCTACCGCCGACCCGGAAGAATACAATTGTTATTGACTTCAGGCAGTGCAAAATTCGACCTTCGATACGAGAACTTGAAGGTTTGCTTAAGGAGCAAATGCATCTTGACATTAAACGTGTGCAATAAGACAAATAATGTTGTTTACATCCGGTTTTATAAAGAGTTGGATGCAATTCAATTCGCAAACGACAATAACAATGTGCATTATGTGGAGCACGAGAATATTAAGTACAACATTCCAGTATATATGGATGATAGTGCTATAGAAATGCGTGTGCATGATCTTCACTCAAGCGTCACCGATTCTTATATTCGCAAAACTATGTCCCAATACGGAGAGACCGATTTTCTCAAAGTAAGGAGCAAATAAAAGGTCTTGAAATTCTTTAAAAAGTTCCCGAGAAGTTGATCCAGATCCCACTTCCGGTTCCGTTATTACAGTACGATTAGTGAAACTTTTCAATTTCATGAGTATTTTTTCACAAGCGCTGGCGAAACGAGGTGCACATTTTCATAAAGCTTGTTGCTAAATTCATCTAGTTGGCAGATCTTGATACGTATTCACTAACTAAGAATATATAAAACTACGTTGGGACTGCTAGTCTCCGGTTTCCACTTCCGGAAGCACCGACAATAGTGAAGAAAAGCTTTAAAAACAGAACTCACTTGGACTTCTCATCAACGGTTAAACCGATTTTCACAAATCATGATTCAAATTAAATCTCTCATTGTCTTAAAAGATAGTGAGCAATTTCATCCCGATCCGACTTCCGGTTCCGAAATTATAGAACGATGAGTGTCAAAACATTCAAATCGTCATTCAAAATTATGCAAAACTGATACGCGTCGGTACGTGCGGGTTTACTCCGTTCGCAACGTGCTTTGTTCAATTTCGTATAGCGTGCAGGGTTGCCATATTTCAATCTATATTTTTCATGTGAAAAATATGTATAATTATATATCTTTTATTTAATTAGTACCTACTTGTTAGTATTATCACAAAATCATGCTAACGATGTTTATCTATAAAAGTACACTTATTGCCTTTCTCATCTAAAAAGCTTATGGGGCATTCCACGCAAAATCAGCCACCTAATTTTTTTTTCATCTAACTATTTTTTTAAAGAACTCGAAAATATTCGACACGTATTTTTTATTTCAATATGGTACGTGGAATTTTCCAGATATGATTTTATGAAGTTTCGCGTTTTCAAAAAAGAGCCTTTTTTCAACAGCCTATACTGTAAAACCTAATAAAGATACAAAAATTCGTCCAAGACATGAAATATACCATATACTTTAGTAGTCAAAATAATACTTCCGTGACGTAACGTTTCGCTGATTCCCCCCTCTCCCCCTTGTTACAATTTGTCACAGTATTCGAAACCCCCTCCCCACATTAAAGCGAGATGTAATTTGTGCATGACGCCCTACTTAAAATCGGGCTAGATTGAACCAGCCGCCAGGTGTCAGGTTTTGTCTTAGAGTTTTACTGTTATGTTAGTGTATAGATTTTTGGAGTGCCCAATCATTTTTTTTACCACTCTTTCCCGAAACTGTTTTCCTACCAACACCAGTTTCCGAGTTACAAAGATTTTAATGAAATATTAATCAAAAATGCTTGCGCGTTTTTCTGAGTGAATTTAGTCTTACCTTTCGTGCAAAATAAATGATTTGTCATACCGAAGACGTGTGCTATTTTTTATCCAAATCAGAGCAAGTCGATCTTGATTTTACCATCTTTCCAACTGGTAATTTCGGGAATTGCTCATATCGTAAACAGCTACAACGCTGATATTCGATCTCTCGAACCTTATTAACGGTCAGTCTAATATATTTGAATTATTGTTATTTCAGCCCAGTAGCGATGTTTACCATTTTAATTATGAACCTTGGATGAAGTTAATTGGATGTGATAAAATATCGAAAACCATACCGTCCTTCAGGGTTAATTCCGGTATAATTGGTTTACATTGGCTGATTTGTGTTCTGTAAATTAATTTATCAATTGCAGTGATTGGAACTGGGGAAAAACTGACACGAAAGGAAATAATTTTTTATGCTTTAACCCAACTCTAACGAAGTAATAAAAATGTATTTCATCCGTGAGCTGTGGGATATACAGAATTAAAAAATAATTGAGGGTTACGATTGGAAGCCCCAAAAAACTTTACTGCGGCTCGCACACATTCTAATTTCGTATACTAATATATCTGAACACAATGAATCTGTATATACAACAAAGCTGTTAAACTACTTCATACTCGATCACACACAGTTATACGGAAAATATTTCATATAAAATATGAATCGGCAACACGACATTTGACTGATTGTTCAGTAAATCACATGCTCTTTTCCGAAATTCGTTTAAGTAATATTCTGATATCTCGGTAAAGGGCGTTTTCTGCCGAAGTTTGACATACTATTATGCTGAACTTGAATTATTTTACGTTTCGCATTCAGCTAATCAGTGCATTAACAGATTATGTCGAACTGCTAATGCCACCTCGCGGATCAACATAATCCGATAAGCAGACGTAAAGTATTTGCTATTTGCAAATCACTTATTTGCATCGATGTGCAATGTCCACCCTGACGAATGGATGCTAAATGGATGTTAGTAAACAACAAATATACCAAAAATCAGTAAATCCGATTGCCGAGATTTCGAACTGTGAGTTAGTTTTTACTGAAATTCGATGAGACATCTATTGTTTCTTGTCTGTTTTGCAAAGCACAACGTCGCCATTACTCGTGGAGCTGGAAAACGTATAAATCGGATAAAGCATAAACATTCCTATATTTCGTAAAATGAATAATGATAAGTGAATTAAAAATCTATATACTTTTCATACATATATTTACAAATATGTGCTTATTTCCAGGTAGATGCGTTAGGGAACAATAGAAATAGTTGTCTTTAACCGTGAAGTTTTTTTTTCTATTGGTTTGCTTGTTTTTGTATCAAACACCCCCTTTCCACAACCTGTGATATTTATTTGATACTATAATAAAAAAAATCTTTTTTATATTGGATTACTGATGACTCGGCAATTCATGATCCAATCCGGATCGTTTCCGCCGAGCTAACAGCAAAATTTCTGCTGATAAATTCGACAATAATTGACAGTTTAGAAATTTAGAATTGGCTAGATTCTCAGTAACTATACATTTTGCCGAGACGATTACCGAGCACTCGGCTGTGCAAATCTCGGATTTTTTTTTGCCGAGACTCAACAATAAAATTGACAAAGTAATTCCACAATTCTTCTTCTTCTTCTTCTTCTTAAAAAAAATTATCCGGTCAATTCAAAGTTTTTACCAACTGCCGCTGTGGACGTGGTGTGTGGTTTGCTTGTTTGCTATTAAATTTATAAGCGAGAAATAATATTGATCACAGCAGAAGAACGTTTAGCTGAATAATTCGATAGCAGCCAAGAGTATAATTTAATCATTTTCAGACATTTTTCGTCGTGGGGCAATAGACAGTGGAAAAATACATCTTGGGTACGATGGATGTGTGATGGCATTTGTGTACGAAGATTTAATTAATAATGACGACAACGATGTTGATTTCTTCATGATAGAGATAAAACACAACCGAAAATCCTGGGTCTCGGAAAATGCTGTAATTAATTTGATTGTTGAGTTGAAGTTATCAAAGTTTCACTGAACATACAATGACGTCAACGTATGACGTGTCCGGAATAAGTGTTTCTAGAATCGACTTTTCACACTCGCAATGCAAATCTTGGATTACAATAATAATAATAATAATAATAATAATAATAATAATAATAATAATAATAATAATAATAATAATAATAATAATAATAATAATAATAATAATAATAATAATAAGTAAACAGGATTCGTAAATTTTGTTAGATTGAGACCGAACGTGTGTGTATGTGACAAATAATGTCACTCAATTTTCTCAGAGATGGCTAAACCGATTTCACAAACTCATATTCAAATCAAAGGTCTTATGGTCTCATAGACTGCTATTGAATTTTGTCCTGATCTGACTTCCGGTTTCGGAATTACAGAGTGATATGCACAAAAAAAAGTCACTCGTTTCTCAGAGATGGCAGAACCGATTTTTACAAACATAGATTCAAATGCAAGGTAGGCAGTTCGGTTTTACATCTCATCCAAGTCAGTCGATAAAACAAAACCGCTTACGTTCGGGACAGAAGAATCCAAGTACAGTATTGTGTAGTGAACAATAGACAACCTCAAAATGAGTGAACCAAACGAACAAAAGCTACCGCCGACCCGGAAGAATACAATTGTTATTGACTTCAGGCAGTGCAAAATTCGACCTTCGATACGAGAACTTGAAGGTTTGCTTAAGGAGCAAATGCATCTTGACATTAAACGTGTGCAATAAGACAAATAATGTTGTTTACATCCGGTTTTATAAAGAGTTGGATGCAATTCAATTCGCAAACGACAATAACAATGTGCATTATGTGGAGCACGAGAATATTAAGTACAACATTCCAGTATATATGGATGATAGTGCTATAGAAATGCGTGTGCATGATCTTCACTCAAGCGTCACCGATTCTTATATTCGCAAAACTATGTCCCAATACGGAGAGACCGATTTTCTCAAAGTAAGGAGCAAATAAAAGGTCTTGAAATTCTTTAAAAAGTTCCCGAGAAGTTGATCCAGATCCCACTTCCGGTTCCGTTATTACAGTACGATTAGTGAAACTTTTCAATTTCATGAGTATTTTTTCACAAGCGCTGGCGAAACGAGGTGCACATTTTCATAAAGCTTGTTGCTAAATTCATCTAGTTGGCAGATCTTGATACGTATTCACTAACTAAGAATATATAAAACTACGTTGGGACTGCTAGTCTCCGGTTTCCACTTCCGGAAGCACCGACAATAGTGAAGAAAAGCTTTAAAAACAGAACTCACTTGGACTTCTCATCAACGGTTAAACCGATTTTCACAAATCATGATTCAAATTAAATCTCTCATTGTCTTAAAAGATAGTGAGCAATTTCATCCCGATCCGACTTCCGGTTCCGAAATTATAGAACGATGAGTGTCAAAACATTCAAATCGTCATTCAAAATTATGCAAAACTGATACGCGTCGGTACGTGCGGGTTTACTCCGTTCGCAACGTGCTTTGTTCAATTTCGTATAGCGTGCAGGGTTGCCATATTTCAATCTATATTTTTCATGTGAAAAATATGTATAATTATATATCTTTTATTTAATTAGTACCTACTTGTTAGTATTATCACAAAATCATGCTAACGATGTTTATCTATAAAAGTACACTTATTGCCTTTCTCATCTAAAAAGCTTATGGGGCATTCCACGCAAAATCAGCCACCTAATTTTTTTTTCATCTAACTATTTTTTTAAAGAACTCGAAAATATTCGACACGTATTTTTTATTTCAATATGGTACGTGGAATTTTCCAGATATGATTTTATGAAGTTTCGCGTTTTCAAAAAAGAGCCTTTTTTCAACAGCCTATACTGTAAAACCTAATAAAGATACAAAAATTCGTCCAAGACATGAAATATACCATATACTTTAGTAGTCAAAATAATACTTCCGTGACGTAACGTTTCGCTGATTCCCCCCTCTCCCCCTTGTTACAATTTGTCACAGTATTCGAAACCCCCTCCCCACATTAAAGCGAGATGTAATTTGTGCATGACGCCCTACTTAAAATCGGGCTAGATTGAACCAGCCGCCAGGTGTCAGGTTTTGTCTTAGAGTTTTACTGTTATGTTAGTGTATAGATTTTTGGAGTGCCCAATCATTTTTTTTACCACTCTTTCCCGAAACTGTTTTCCTACCAACACCAGTTTCCGAGTTACAAAGATTTTAATGAAATATTAATCAAAAATGCTTGCGCGTTTTTCTGAGTGAATTTAGTCTTACCTTTCGTGCAAAATAAATGATTTGTCATACCGAAGACGTGTGCTATTTTTTATCCAAATCAGAGCAAGTCGATCTTGATTTTACCATCTTTCCAACTGGTAATTTCGGGAATTGCTCATATCGTAAACAGCTACAACGCTGATATTCGATCTCTCGAACCTTATTAACGGTCAGTCTAATATATTTGAATTATTGTTATTTCAGCCCAGTAGCGATGTTTACCATTTTAATTATGAACCTTGGATGAAGTTAATTGGATGTGATAAAATATCGAAAACCATACCGTCCTTCAGGGTTAATTCCGGTATAATTGGTTTACATTGGCTGATTTGTGTTCTGTAAATTAATTTATCAATTGCAGTGATTGGAACTGGGGAAAAACTGACACGAAAGGAAATAATTTTTTATGCTTTAACCCAACTCTAACGAAGTAATAAAAATGTATTTCATCCGTGAGCTGTGGGATATACAGAATTAAAAAATAATTGAGGGTTACGATTGGAAGCCCCAAAAAACTTTACTGCGGCTCGCACACATTCTAATTTCGTATACTAATATATCTGAACACAATGAATCTGTATATACAACAAAGCTGTTAAACTACTTCATACTCGATCACACACAGTTATACGGAAAATATTTCATATAAAATATGAATCGGCAACACGACATTTGACTGATTGTTCAGTAAATCACATGCTCTTTTCCGAAATTCGTTTAAGTAATATTCTGATATCTCGGTAAAGGGCGTTTTCTGCCGAAGTTTGACATACTATTATGCTGAACTTGAATTATTTTACGTTTCGCATTCAGCTAATCAGTGCATTAACAGATTATGTCGAACTGCTAATGCCACCTCGCGGATCAACATAATCCGATAAGCAGACGTAAAGTATTTGCTATTTGCAAATCACTTATTTGCATCGATGTGCAATGTCCACCCTGACGAATGGATGCTAAATGGATGTTAGTAAACAACAAATATACCAAAAATCAGTAAATCCGATTGCCGAGATTTCGAACTGTGAGTTAGTTTTTACTGAAATTCGATGAGACATCTATTGTTTCTTGTCTGTTTTGCAAAGCACAACGTCGCCATTACTCGTGGAGCTGGAAAACGTATAAATCGGATAAAGCATAAACATTCCTATATTTCGTAAAATGAATAATGATAAGTGAATTAAAAATCTATATACTTTTCATACATATATTTACAAATATGTGCTTATTTCCAGGTAGATGCGTTAGGGAACAATAGAAATAGTTGTCTTTAACCGTGAAGTTTTTTTTTCTATTGGTTTGCTTGTTTTTGTATCAAACACCCCCTTTCCACAACCTGTGATATTTATTTGATACTATAATAAAAAAAATCTTTTTTATATTGGATTACTGATGACTCGGCAATTCATGATCCAATCCGGATCGTTTCCGCCGAGCTAACAGCAAAATTTCTGCTGATAAATTCGACAATAATTGACAGTTTAGAAATTTAGAATTGGCTAGATTCTCAGTAACTATACATTTTGCCGAGACGATTACCGAGCACTCGGCTGTGCAAATCTCGGATTTTTTTTTGCCGAGACTCAACAATAAAATTGACAAAGTAATTCCACAATTCTTCTTCTTCTTCTTCTTCTTAAAAAAAATTATCCGGTCAATTCAAAGTTTTTACCAACTGCCGCTGTGGACGTGGTGTGTGGTTTGCTTGTTTGCTATTAAATTTATAAGCGAGAAATAATATTGATCACAGCAGAAGAACGTTTAGCTGAATAATTCGATAGCAGCCAAGAGTATAATTTAATCATTTTCAGACATTTTTCGTCGTGGGGCAATAGACAGTGGAAAAATACATCTTGGGTACGATGGATGTGTGATGGCATTTGTGTACGAAGATTTAATTAATAATGACGACAACGATGTTGATTTCTTCATGATAGAGATAAAACACAACCGAAAATCCTGGGTCTCGGAAAATGCTGTAATTAATTTGATTGTTGAGTTGAAGTTATCAAAGTTTCACTGAACATACAATGACGTCAACGTATGACGTGTCCGGAATAAGTGTTTCTAGAATCGACTTTTCACACTCGCAATGCAAATCTTGGATTACCAGTCATTATTTAAGTTTCAAACGATTTGAACACCCAAGCAATCAAAAGTTATACAGCATCTGGAACAAATCCATTTCATTACTGCTTAAAAGTACACGTGGAACTTATAAAAACATGAAAGGTCAGAACGAGTCCCGCGTACTTGCTGCTTTCAAGTGTACGTGAAATTTGTGGCAACTCGAAAGATCAGAATGCAAATCCCAAACTACAATGATAAAAATCGGCCCGTTAGACTGTTTCTTTTCCAATTGTTGTGACGCGATCACGAGCAGGAATATACCTACTGTCTACAATCTCTAGAATATATAGTTCAAAGTCAGATGACATTAGGTGAAATCAGATGCACGAAGAGTCTTGCAGTCATTTTGTTTCATTAACTTTTCATTCAAATGTTGGACACTTAACATTGCCACTATTTTCAGAAGATACAAAGATCATTAGGAAAACTTATTAACTTATAACTTTTCCTGATTTTAATCAATAAATCTTCCATATGGTTGAAATATAAACCAATCAGTTCATTCTGCTTAAAATTGCAATTCAAGAAAAGTGATCTTAGTCTAAAACTCTTCCATTTTCCTTAAAACTGCTCGAGAAAAATTATTACATTTGATTAGCAACAAACACATTCCTATATGGATTTTCTATTGCAGAGATTATTGCGATATAAAGATTTACGTACCTTAACACGCGAAAGGTAATGGATATGGAATGTTGTCGTAAAACTATTTATTTTCCGGAAAACTGCTTCTGTAACAGAAAATATTTAGTTTTTGTTTATTTTGTGTAACGCAATCTAATACAAATGCATTGAAGCAGTGTTGCTAACTTTTTTATTAGGCAATTAAAATCTACATTCATAAAATGCAAACAATTTTCTATCAAACATTGCAGAAAAATTGATCAAAACTGATATCCTATCCAAAAAGTCAGGCTTAACATTCATTTGAGAATAAATTATTGTTAAAAAAGATTGTTTGAAACTCAATCGTGCAAGCCACTTTGATAAACTGATTGCACTGCATATATGAATACAAAGATCTTCGACATATGTACCAAATAAAATGTACACTGAAAATCATTCGTTTAGTTGCGTTGCGTGAACTTTCAAGTATCGATAAATATTTAGTAAAAGTGATTATCTCTAACTATCGCCAAACAGTGGCATACCGAGGAAATTTGGTGCCCGGGACAACATAAAAGATTTGCCGACTCCCATGGTTGGTTTAGTGAGCAAAAAAAGGCGGGTGGGTAATGTCAGAGACATAACTGGATGTCGTGAATACGAAAACAACTGACATGTTCCTTAACACTTCCGAATATCAATTAGTTGATCAATTGTATGAATTATGCAAGCATTCCCCTTTTCCACATTTTACGCAAAAACAAATAAGGCTTCACTTGATCTAGATTACTGTGAATTTCACACAGCGAAAAGTGCAAAAATCAAATCAAACAGTTCTAGATTTGCACTAAACTGAGGATATTTCCCTTCGATTTGCGAGCGAGAAATCCCAATAGTTCTTTAGAAAACTTTTAGAGCCATTAGAACGGCTGATTTTGTGTAATGCTCTCCACCGTTGCTTTTTCACCAATGTAAATAACTGGCAGGTGTGACGTAATCGTTTTTGTCGGAAGCGAAACTAGCTTTGCAAACGACACAAAATACATCTGCTCGCAGTGGCGATAGAATCCAAACTAAACCAATTTTTGTTGAGAGGTTTGTTTTTACTTGATTTCGTTTGTAGCCTTTTCACTAATGGGCTGTCCTAACGGCTATAAAAATAGCCACATATAGTATTTTAATGTCGATTATTTCATTTCGGAGTTGCATAATTTATTGAAAGAAACTATCAGGATGCTGTAGGGATTCGTTTCTAGCATTCAGAAGGACCAGATTGAGGAACTCACTACGATATTCACCACTTTTCGGAACATTTTTCTCGAACGATTTGTTGTTCAGCAGCAGATATTTTGTTCTCTTCCTCAGAACGCGTTCTGATTGGCTGGTGTTGACATGGGTCAAATGAAACAGGTTTTTCAATAGTGTACTATTGAAATACTTCAATGCTTTTGACATACACGTTTAAGTTGAAAAATTTCGATTCTATTGGTAGTTAGATTATATAAATCCTTTCACAGATCACTGAGCTATGACCTTTAAAAATACGAGCAAGGCAAACGCGCCTTATGGATTATCCCCTTTGATACTCGTTTATACCAAACATTTCAAAAAAGTTTAATTTTGAATTATTTAACATCAATCGACTACTTTTAACAAACTTGCACCAGTTGTTCTCTATGGAAGTATAAACAAATCACGGTCAAAGATTTTCGATTAATAACACTGGAGGCGTTCGAACTTTGAGTCAGCCTTTAAATACCTAAAACAGTGTATTTTGATCAATGAGATTGATTGATAAAATAAAGCAACAAAATTCAAAACATTGAAATAATCCGATAACTGGAAGTAGTAAAAGAAAAACTCCTGCTATTGTGAATTTTTTATCGCATGGAAGCAGAAACTCAGTGGATTTATTCTTAGCTACTTCTTGCCGTCGAATTCCACACAACACCACACGGTATCGAGGGTTATCCTATACCGAATAAAATAATAGCAAATATATTACATATCAATAAGGATCACTCTTGTCTCACTCATGAGGGACATCACAGTAACACTGCGATGGTAAAAAAATAAATATAAATAAAAAATAATAGATATTTGCATGCACACATGACAGCTTTTTCAGTCAGTACACTGAATCAAACAACTCCAAATATATAAAACATTTCTCCCTCAGCACTGAGCTGAGCTGAAGTAGATCGTCCGTAGTTGCACTTCGTGATTGATCGAATGAGTGGAAATGTACAATGAACCAAGAAAATGAAGCTTGGGAGAAGCAAATCATTTTCACTGTACATACCCACTCACACAAGGAAGGAATGTTAGTCCTATACTCGTTGTTTTTAGAGACTGCGGCTACCACTGTATCTCCACGAGCATCACTGGATAGGAGATTTGTTAGTAGGGAGGGAAAGAGATCCGGACATGTTTTGGTAAACAATATGATCTCAACAAAACCTGATTTTCGATAATCAGGAGCAATATAATAAGTAAGAAAAATACAAAATATCACCACATACGTGGTAATTTTTGACAGTTTGAAGTACAGAGCATGTTCCGCGTGAACTTTCTAGTTGCATAGAAGCTGATCAAAGTATTCTAGAAACAATTACTTTTAAAACGGGCTGCTTAGAATTCTTTTCAAAACTTCGTAAGCTGCTTAAGCCAAATCAGTCCCTTTTATCCGAGCTTTTGGTTAGTTAGCGTTTTAATGTCAGCCAATGTATTTAATGTGAAAACAACAAGAATATGTCTAGTTCTACACAGTACTTTGAACGGTTTGTTATTTTGATTGTCGGCGATATTTTATTTCATTAAAATAAACAAACAACTAATATATAAAAAAGTTCACACCTCTAAGGAGACATCATGCTCAATTATTTTTAACATCAGAGCTGCCAACTGTTTTTTTTCCAAAATCTGTATTTTGCGAAAAAATCTATCTATACAATATCTATCTCGAAAAATCTAAAATGGATTTAAGTGAGGATATTGATTTTGCGTGCAAAAATAAGGTCGCTCCACCTGGTTTAACCCTATGGAACCAAACACAATAACTGAAATCTGGTAAAATTGAATTATCGGTATTTTAAGTAGAGCTGGCAATTCGTTCGCGAACGGTTCAAATAAACTAGTTCTTTTGAAAGAATGAATGACCAATAGTTCTTTTTTAGAGAACGGTAGTTCTTCAGTTCAAAGTCGTGGACAGTATAATCAGAAAACTACAAAACCTCCTAATTGGAATCTCGGTTTGTCATTCAACAATCTAACTAACTATGAAAAGAACAAACGAACGGCTCTCGAGAACTAGTTCTTTCAATAGAACTCTTCATCACTGAATGGTTCTTTGAAATGGACTGTTTTGCCCATCTCTAATTTTAAGAGAGCATATAGGGTCTTCCTATATCGAGTACAAAAATAAATCGGTATAGTTGGCAGCGCTGTTAGACATTTCAGATTCTGGTACATGCTGAACGCAAACTATTGAACAATATTCTGTCACGAGATGGTGTAACTGTAATCAGACCCTGTCAGCTTGGAGCGAAATCAATCTTCAGTTCAACAACGCCATCGCACGGCATCACATTCAACATATCATGTCAATTGTATGGGTGCGCAGCCCTGCTATTTTGGCGCGCACGAATTTGACATTTCTCTCTCCTACTTCTATGTATGAGATTCGATGCGGACTCACCTGAGGGCGCCATGCTCGCAAAAAAGGATGTTGCCAATGATTTGTTCGGGAAATGTGAGAGCTGGATATCTTGTTCATATGATGTCTTTGCTATAATGTAACTGTAACCTAGAGTGATCAATATTGATATATAATATAAAGGGTGATTTTTTAAGAGCTTGAGAACTTTTTTAAACAATAAAACGCATAAAATTTGCAAAATCTCATCGGTTCTTTATTTTAAACGTTAGATTGGTACATGACATTTACTTTTTGAAGATAATTTCATTTAAATGTTGACCGCGGCTGCGTCTTAGGTGGTCCATTCGGAAAGTCCGCTTTTTTATCGACAAATTTTGTTCAGCGATGAGGCTCATTTCTGGTTGAATGGCTACGTAAATAAGCAAAATTGCCGCATTTGGAGTGAAGAGCAACCAGAAGCCGTTCAAGAACTGCCCATGCATCCCGAAAAATGCACTGTTTGGTGTGGTTTGTACGCTGGTGGAATCATTGGACCGTATTTTTTCAAAGATGCTGTTGGACGCAACGTTACAGTGAATGGCGATCGCTATCTTTCGATGCTAACAAACTTTTTGTTGCCAAAAATGGAAGAACTGTACTTGGTTGACATGTGGTTTCAACAAGATGGCGCTACATGCCACACAGCTCGCGATTCTATGGCCATTTTGAGGGAAAACTTCGGAGAACAATTCATCTCAAGAAATGGACCGGTAAGTTGGCCACCAAGATCATGCGATTTGACGCCTTTAGACTATTTTTTGTGGGGCTACGTCAAGTCTAAAGTCTACAGAAATAAGCCAGTAACTATTCCAGCTTTGGAAGACAACATTTCCGAAGAAATTCGGGCTATTCCGGCCGAAATGCTCGAAAAAGTTGCCCAAAATTGGACTTTCCGAATGGACCACCTAAGACGCAGCCGCGGTCAACATTTAAATGAAATTATCTTCAAAAAGTAAATGTCATGTACCAATCTAACGTTTAAAATAAAGAACCGATGAGATTTTGCAAATTTTATGCGTTTTATTGTTTAAAAAAGTTCTCAAGCTCTTAAAAAATCACCCTTTACTAGATGACCTCTGCACACTTCGTTGCGCAATAATATTAGATTAGATGTAGAAAATTAAAACTACTTATCAATTTTAGTGATTATTGAAGAAAAATATCATTATAATGCTCTATGCTAGTGGCCCCAATCTTTTTATATCGCGGACAACAGGACAAAATATATAAAACCAATGGTTTGACGAAACGCAAACAGGCAGCGTACAATTTACCATCCGAAAAAAACTCTAAATTCACGCTACAGACTCATAACGATTATTGACGGTAATAGAAAAGTTAAACGGATGAGAAAATGACGTTCAAATTGAAATGGCATAGCAGTGGGCATCTTTGGAATGCGTAAAATGGAAACTTTTTCTTCTTCTGATTTGCCATTCAAAATTGTTGTCTCGACAACATTTGCGATTAACTTTTGAACTTTTAACTTTTTTCTGTACTTGTTCCTCTATTGTCTGCACTTTATTTTGTACTTTGTGTGCTTGTTTCTGTAATTTATGTGTTTGTTCGTGTAATTTCTGTGCTTGTTTCAAAATTTGTTCCTGTATATTCTGTACCTGCTCCAGTATTTTCTGTATTTGGTCCTGTAACTTCTGTACTTATATCTGTACCATCTGCACATTCTGTACCTTTTTCTGCACTCAATTGTGCCAGTATTTCCTATACTTGTTTCCCTCATTTCTGTACTTGGTTGTGTACTTTCTGCACTTGTTCCTGTACCTTCTTTATTTTTTTCTTAACTTAGCTTCTGTACTTTTTCCTTTTATTTCTGTACCTGTAGCTGTTCCTGTGAATTTCTCACAGCTCAATCTTAGATTAGAATAATCGAACGACCCTCATGATTGCTCGAGATTAGTAAAGTAGAATAGTACACACGTACACTTCGCACTTTAAAGCAGTTTTTCCTGCTCTTAAAAGTCCCAAATGATTCAAGCAAAATACAACCAAAATCAGTTTGACGGTTTATGAGCAAGAGAGTGAATCATTCGAATAGATAAAACATGTCGATGAGTTCCCAAATCTCGGTTCAATCGATGTAATTTAAAAACAGAAGCAAACGGGATGGTTCGAGTACATTGGACGAAACTATTCCTAGTTACTCAAATGCATATAATTTGAAATTTCGGAATACTCTGGGTTGATATAATTCGAATTGCGTTTAGGCCAATTAAAGACGTTTGGACTCAAATAACCGAATTTGCAATTTGGAACAATTGACAAAATTTGGAGGTCGTTTCCAAAAAAAGTTACACAAAATGGAAACCTGTATTCTGTTCATTTGGTGCCCTTACTTAATTGAACATGTGATTCGAAATAAAGAAACACATGAATCAAGTAGGCTCAGTGACATTTTTGCACAAATCAGCTTGTTTGGCGCCAAACGGTTTTATTATTAATCTAGTATTCATATTTTGCTCTCCAGCGGGCAACAGCATTGCATAACTCGATACGCGCCAAACAATCATTGGAAATCTAGCATGCATTGAATGGAAAATTTCCAATTCTAAACGTCCCAATTTTCTAGTTTTTCTCTACTTTCCCGATGGATTTTCCTTATGTACTACAGCCTAAAACCTCCGCATAAACGTCACCTTTCGAACAAAAAAAAAATCATTTGAAGATCGGCCCACGCATACCAGAGAACATTAGCAACACACACTTTTTTCGTTATTATTTTATATATATAGATTTTAAAACAGGTAGTATCAATCTCCTAGTGGACCCATAACAACATTTCTTAAGGTGAGCAGATTCGATTCATGAACACCATCTTCAGCAAAAACAACACCCATTTTCCAGATCACATTTCAGTCCAACATTCTTTTCTTTGAATTTTACCAGATGCTACCGAACGTAATCCTCTCATCCCAAGTCCATGGTTCATAAAATTCTACGAAGTCAGGACGCTTGGAAAACACATGCTATCAAAACAGTAAACTAACTGCTGCCATAAAGTACATTCACGTGCCTTCCGAATTTCGATTTTTGACAGCAGGTCCTGCCATTTTGATCGTATACTTGGATGTCTTGTTTGCCGGAAACGTTAGACTATCGTAGCCATGGAGCATAAGTAGGCTTCGGGACGGGCGTCGTTAGCTCGTTGGTTTCTTTTTTTTTTGCTTTGCTTTCGAATCGAAAGCCGCACTCTCGAACGGAGAGACGGGCATGAAGCTTCCATGTATCGAAAAGTCATTTATCATATTCGCTATTGGCATTTATGGAGTGGACCACCGATGGACGCCTCAGGCCACCGCACAGTGTGAAACCAGAAGGCCAAATACAGCGCACAAATCAAACGCCGTGGAAGAAAATGCTGGCAGTTTCCTCCTCAGGCCAACAGTGAACCGTGAGATTTCATGTTAGATTTCCAAAAATTTGACGCAGCAGATCCGCAAATACTATTATCCGATGGGGCAAATAGGATAACGATGGTAAACGACCAAACGACCAGGTTCGTGTTTAGTCAGTGCAGTAATTGTTTAATGATTTTGGCCTCGTGGAAGCTTTTGAATTTCGTTATCAATAATGCGGACATATTGAAAGATTCAAACTATATAATTCGGACATACCTTTCAAAGATTCGAGTAACCAATTTACTTCAAATCTCAAATGCTTACCGAAAAAAACACCATACAATTCTAGTATTTCCATTACGAAACCGAAAAAGATCCTTCCAAATACTCGTTATCACTAATAAACATAATTTTGTCCGTCGTCGGAAACTATTCCGCCCTCAGCAAGGAACGTTGCTCGTTTTGGAATGCTCTGCAATGCTTCATACTTTTCTTGTTCGCCCGATTCGACTCATTAGCTTCATTACGAATTGATATTGATCACTGTTGTAATTAGAGTCTTCTGGCTGTTTTCGCCGGTTATCTTTCCAAATAACAGGTAACAAAAATTAATGATTGGATAATGGCGCCGGTTAAATTATCAAGATTCCTTCAACAACTCGTTGAGACCGGCCGAGAGCAATCATGAAATCTTAGATTAATTAATTTCTCCTACAGTCATCGACTTCCATTAATGGGCGCTGATCAGTACTGACCTGTCGACGTTATAATTATCATACTACCAGAAAATTTTGCGCTCATTAGCGCTGTATAATCATTTTGGCCCCCCATTAAAGTCTATTACCGAAACACTGTAAAATATTACCAGAAATGTCGGCCTTTCAACAGTGGCACCAAAATGCGACTACTGCAATAAAATGATGTTGTTTTTGTACTTCTGTAGGAGCACAGAAGGGCAATGTGATATCCAAACACAATTTTATGAGATACACATAATTATTTTCTATATATGGGCCATCTTAAAAATTAGACAAATTATCAGACTTTAAACAATTGTTGCGTAATTGCTTGTTGCAACCTGACGTACATTCAGCAAATTCGGATAAACTATATAAAATCTTTCAGTAACATCTTCAGAATTTTAAACTAATCATTAATTATTCCGATTGGAATGATATATGAACACGTCAAAATTACCATCAATGATCGTGAGTAACTACTACTGTCAATCTGAGTAACTTTTTAATTCAAAAAACAGAATTTGAGGAACTAAAGAGTCACTCTTTTTGGGGCTGCTCCACTTTTACTGAGTATCAGTACGATATTTCTCATTTTTGAGTAAGTTTTTCTAAGCGTGTGTGGCTCGTAGATTTGACAGGATTACTGGAATGCACGCTTAGACAAATTTACTCATTGTTTGAGTACTAGTTACTCGTTTTCAAATGATACACGAAAACGTCAAAAATTGAGTAGTTATAATCAATGATATAGAGTAACTCCTACTCTAAATTTGAGTTTAACGCAAGAGCTCGTTTTTTTGTTACTATTCGCAAGATCAGTCTAAAAGTTGTAATAACCATTTGTAGCAACAGGTTGTATTTTTTGTTAGTGAGATCGCGTATTTCGAGGGTGAGTCGCTCAACACAAACGGTGTTGTGTCTGCAAAAACCGGAATGATAAACTCCGTGTTGTGCTTTAGAATGGAAACGAATATGCTCAAATGTCATTTATGAGGAATAAGTGTATGATTTGCGCCTGAGAATAACTGACATGTATGTTAATTTACGATTGACACACTACTCCAAGCGACCACCACTTGATATAGTATTGAGTTCAATTACTTAATATTTTAATACAATACACTCAGAAAAGGAGCAATTTTTTTTGCATATTTGGTATATGTGAAATAAAATTTCACTCAAAATTTGAGCGATAGTTACTCTTTTTTTGGTACATGTACAAATAAAGTATTATTCAGTAAATGAGTAGATTTTACCCAAATATCATTTCCAGTGGAAGAACTCAAATTTGAGTAACTTCGGAGTTACTCTAAATTAGAGTTGTTTTCTGTAGATGAGTGAGATCTTACTCATTTTTGAGTAACTATTTTTAAGCGTGTGGGAGGTGGAGTTGCCATTTTTGTCCAACGGCAAATCAAATATCGAATTTTACCGTTTTCATTTCCAAATAGTCCAACATGTTTCTCTTATGTGAGAAATTCTTTTACAATTGATCTGGTTCTTATAGATCTGAATACTCATGTAGACTTTGACTCAAATCATCTCCCAGTAACATTTTATTAATTATTTCGATAAGATCATGTGAATCATGCAATTGTTTTAGAAAGTTCTGCTGTCGATAGTACAGCAATAGTTCATTTTAATCATGCAGCAAGCAGGAAGCAAGAAATAAACCGATCCACGAAGCTCAAACTAAATTCGACTCTCCTACCATCGATGACCATTTTCCTCTGTTCATTCGTTTGAAGAACGTTCGTCGACGACAATATCAACGTTCTCGTGATCCTGCTGTGAAATCCATGGATCAGAGTTTACAAAAAGAAATTAAATATAGGTTATGCACTTTTGCTAATTGAAAATTTCGCTAAGAGAGTTGAACAAACAAACCATGTTCATCCATGTTTCTGGAAACGACGGAAACCAACTTCTAGAATAAAAACTAATACTTCTTACAAACGGCGAAAAAGCTCAAAAACTAAAAAATTCAGCAGTTCGAGATTCCACAATTTCAATTTGAACGTTGTGAGTCCTATTTAAAACGATGTCTCACCGAAACATGTTCATATTTCAACTCAACTATCGTTTCACGATGACATTACATCAAGAACGAATTTTGATGAAACTAAGCCAATTATTGAGAAACTTAAAAACATGAAGACTTCTGATATTGATGGATTTTTAATATTCTTATTAGAAATCTTCTCGGTGTTGCCTTGGGATTCTTGGCTAAAACTTTCATTGACTATTTTGCATTGGTTTACTTCCTTAATAGATGGAAAAATGCTGAACTTGTACCTGTTCTCAAACTGGATCCAAAAAAGTGGAAAAAATCCAGCATAAACATTCAGCTAATGACCAATTAGGTCTATTATTTTATTCCTCTATTCAACTTTTTGAAAAAAATATCTTAGTCTAAATGATGTCTCATATAAACGAGAATGTTCTTTTCAACCCGAGCAGTTTGTTTTGGCATTAAAAATGCCTTACTCTTCACTATATGGGGCCGGGTGTCAGTTAAAAGTTTTAGAAATAGTCGCGTAACCTTTTTGTGTCATAATTTTGAACGTTAATAACTCGGTCATTTGTTGATGGAATGTTATAATTTAACAACCAATGGATTCGGAAACTTTTAACTTAAACATGTATGACGACGTCGTTTCAGTATTTCAATAGCATACTATTGAAAAAATGGTTGGAATCGACCTATGTTTTCATCCACCAATCCCTGTTGTACAAAATGACGTCAACTTCTTGTTCGGCATAGGAGGCTTTGCGTCATGCATAAAAAACACCGTATCGTTATGCGTAGTATGAAGAGAAATCTATAAATATAGGCTGCACAATATTTCTTTGCCTAGTTGATGTTTGACTGTGAACGAAACAAGTCGCTCGTCCAGTGATCTGATGACTGGATTGTATATGCGTTCACTTGCTGAATTATGTGCTGGTGAAATTTCCTGTTGTCTGCGCAACACCGTGTTCGCTTGAGTATCTTATATATATCCTAGCTATTGAAGAACCGAATCAGCGTGGTTACCGATTCTTTTAAAATATCCCTTCTATTTAGCAAATTTTTGATCGATTTTGCCATTAAAAATGCCTTACACTTATAACTCAGCCATTTGTTGTTGGATTTATATAATTCAACAACCAATCGATTTGGAAACATTTAACTTAAACTTATGAGATAACGTCATTTGAATATTTCATTTGCATACCATTGAAAAATTGGTTTGAATTGAGTATTTTATTTTGGTTCTCTGGTAACTATCAGGCCAATTTAGAATTATCGGCGATAGATTTTTTGGATCTAATGTGCAGCGCTTGTTCCTCGATGATTTGTTAATGGATTTTCCTAATTTAAATGATTCCAAAGCTTCAATATTGTAAGCTTCAAAATGATTTAATTTGGCAACGGATCGGTTTGCATACTTAAATCTCCATTACCATACGAACAAAACGGTGGCGCGCAAATGGATTCAGTATAAAGTTGTGCGATGATGATAATCATAGATATTTCTTTTTCATTGTATGTGACTGAACAAGTTGTTGTCCCACCAGAAATTAAACGCTTCAAAAGATTCAAAATTAAATTCTGAAACTTCTAAAAGCGGTCTCCTCGGTTTGGTAGTATAAATGAGTTTCACAGGCTCACATATACAGAACTATTAGATGCAAAATCATATAGTATCAAAGATAAGCTCAAGGTAAGTTTACTTGCGAATTTACATGTATCGTTTGAATATGAACCCTCGTAGAATTTGGTTAATCGCCAGTTTCAGTTCAATTTTTATTTGCTTCAAAACAATAAGTGTCTGATGGCTACACGCGTTGTCACTATGACAATGTTCATTCATGTGTTAATAGCATCAAGTTACGATATGAACAAAATTTCTGAATTTTGTTGCGTATCCATTCCGTATATTTCTAATATGCCAAAACGAAAATCAATGTAAGCAACTAAATATTTTATGTGGACTGTTTCACATGCTTTCTTCCTCGTATTGTTGCCATATTATTTACCGACACTTTCCGAAGATTATTGTCGATTTTGAAAAAGGATTAATAAAATTACACTATTACTGAGTTTACTGGTACAACATTTTTCGTTAAAATAAATTAAATCTTCTTTTGGATCGATTAACTGTTTATAAAATTAATAAGTTTGTCCGTTTATCGAAAATTTTTATCATACAATAAAATAGTTTCATTTGTTCAGGTTTAAATCTTTAGGTTGTTTGTATCTAAAATTGAGCTTTCAAGTAACTTTGATTTCAGCATAATTGTCTTCTAGTTAAAGGTCGTTATTCAAAACTTAACAATGTAAAAATAATTATCAAGAAAGAATCTAATTGTTAATTTGATCATTTGCTAACAACCTAAGCGCTTAAACTAGAGCAAGTTTGTAATTAGTCAATTGAATAAGTTTTTAGTTTAGTGTATCATCATCATTATCATCTTTATTTTTGTATTAATTATGAAGACCCTAGAAACGTTCCATTTTTAATGTTATTGTGCTCGGTCGTGTCTTGAATACAACCCTCTAATTTTTCGTCATTCAACTACTCATCGACTCGTAGTGTAACTAACATGATAAAATACAATAAATCTTCTGGTTTATTCACTTGAGTTACTATCCACTCAACCACTGAAAATATTCCGCATTTCTATGTGCCGGTTTTCCGTGATACGATTTGTGCGATGATTCATTCAATTCATGCGGTTGGAATTTTTTGCGCCTTATTTTGACACTGAACTTTACCTAAATGCTCGTTTATACCAAACATTTTGGAAAAATTTCAATTTTAAGTTAGTTGTGGTTATTGTTCGAATCCAGAATTCTGATTTAAGATTTCAACCTCAGAATTTATGAACAAAATTCAGGATAAGAATTTTTTATCTGTATTCTAGAATTAAATGTTAGATCTGCACTCCGAACCTGAATTTTATAATTATTTTCTTAACAAGGAATTATTTTCTTGATTCAGTTTCCGAATTCTTTTCCAGCATTCAGAACCTGCATGCTAGAACTAAATTCGGATCACGGAATCTGGAGCAAGATCTTGGAACTGAATTCAGCTACTGTATGACGATTCTGAATTCAAGTTTAAAATTGAGTTCTGGATTCTGAAAATGTTTTTAGCTCTATAATGGTAGAGCTAGATTAAAAACCTGGATTATTTAAATAAGTTAAGTTCCATAATTCTAGAACTAATGAACAAAATAAAATGAATATAGTACCTTTTGCAACTGAATTCCAATAGCTGTCCCAGGTTATGCAATCACTTGAAAAACCGACAAGTGAAAATTGGCCCGGAGGGCCAAGTGTCATATACCATTCGACTCAGTTCATCGAACTGAGCAATGTCTGTGTGTGTGTGTGTGTGTGTGTGTGTGTGTGTGTGTGTGTGTGTGTGTGTGTGTGTGTGTGTGTGTGTGTGTGTGTGTGTGTGTGTGTGTGTGTGTGTGTGTGTGTGTGTGTGTGTGTGTGTGTGTGTGTGTGTGTGTGTGTGTGTGTGTGTGTGTGTGTGTGTGTGTGTGTGTGTGTGTGTGTGTGTGTGTGTGTGTGTGTGTTGTGTGTGTGTGTGAGTGTGTGTGTGTGTCAAATAATATCACTAGGTTTTCTCGGAGATGGTTTGACCGATTTCCACAAACTTAGATTCAAATGAAAGGTCTTCGGATCCTATACGGAATTACTGAATTTCATCCGGATCCGACTTCCGGTTCCGGAGTTATAGGGTAAAATGTGTTCAATATTGTACACCGTCACTTAAATCGGCGAAACAAAAAACGTAAAAAAAATTCTAAACTGGACTCTCAACCGTTATTCCCAATCTTAGTTTCAATTGCAAGGTCTTATGGTCCAACCAAGAATTACTGCATATTTTCGGATGCAACAAACATTTAAATCGTAATTTAGAGTGCGTACTAGTAGAGTTTGTGTGTCATGTTAGTTGGTGGCCGTACGAACCGACTTTGATTATACCGGTTCTCGGGTTCCGGTGCCGGAAGTGCATATAATAGTGAACCCACTTTGTTTTCTTAAGGATGACCTACGCAATCAAAGCACTGTTTTGTTCTGTATGTTATACACAAACAATCTCAATATATTTACTTATGTCGTTTTTCATTGATTCCACTCGCTCGGTGCCAGTGTTTTGCCCTGACAGTTGATCAATGAAACGGTTTTGTAAAGTTTGGTTTGCACGCTTGCTGCTCTGAAAAGAAAACGGGTGCAAAATAGTTGCCCGCGAATTGCCCCGAAAGTGCCTTTTTTTTGTGCGGTGCAAATCAATGAAACACAGTGCACCTGTTTTGATTGCCCGACTGCACGAAAAGTGCACGAATCGAGCACAAACGACATTATAGTGACCTTCCTTTTAAAAGTAGCGGTTATAGAGATATTTAGATATGCAATTTGAAAATATTTTTTGGATTTTTTGAGCGCAAGTTTTTCAGTTCTTGAAAAGGTAATGGGCTTCTTTTCCAGTGCAGCTTATTTTTTTTTGTAATCTAATGAATCTTTGCTTTAATGATCGTAAAAAATATATTTTTCGAGAATTATAAAACAAAGTATTTTTCGTGCATCCATATGATTCTCTCAATACAATTCAATTAGTATTTCAAACTTAAATTATTTTCGCTATCAATTTGTGACAGAAATCTATGCAGGTATCACACTAAATTTCTTCTGCTAATTCTAACAAAAGCGTGAACTTGAGTTTTTAATTTTTCCCAACGACTGATCTGCATAGTGCCCAAGCACAGCTGAACATGTTCGGTTCTTCTAGTCCAAAAAAATTGTAAGGAACCAATGAATAAAAATACATCACTTATAGAAATCGGTTGTTTTCCTCAAAGTTATTCAATGTGGCAGATTTCCCCCCAGACGTCTGGCAACGTTTGTTGACAGAATTCTGGCAAAAGTCTGGCACCAATGCAACAACCGCTTCTGGCAAAGAATTTAGCCTTGCGTTTATTACCGGTTTTGTTTTTGCCGGATTCCTGGCATACAAGACTGGCAGAACCGTTTTGAATCGGCTATACATTTTTAGTGCTTTTGGTTTATTTTTTTCCAATAGAAGTATAAATGAAGGGTAAGAACATAGCTTTTGCATTGCCAAACATAATATGCGAAGCTTCTTCTCTCAATATACCAGTATTTTTATCTCATTTACCTGGTTTCAAGACTCGTTTCCATTTTTGGACATACATGCAGTATTGACGAATATCAAATAAGGTCGAACAGAAGAAAAGAAGGTAGAGCGATATTGCAAGTTGTGACGTGACGAGAGATTGACGCAATACCGCCTCCAAAATTTCGACAGCTGCCGGAATCTTACCAAGCTTCTGTTTGCTATCGGGTTTGCTCACACCCCCGTTGCTAAGTGCGAGCCCAACACAATTTCGTGAAAAGTGCTTGTTTGATGAAACTAACATGGGTTAGTTACAGTTTGCTCAAACGAAAACTACACACGCAAGTGATTCAAGAATGTGACAGTTCGAAGAGCAGTGCCAGCTGTGCCGTGAAAATAACATTCTTTCCTTGATCAAAAGTATCATAAAACAGTGTAAACCCCAAGTAATCGTACTAATCGTACTAATTTGATCCTAATAAGCTTGGTCGTATCTCTCACGAACCGAGACTTTTTCCGGCTGCTCGGCCATCCATGGAAGTTGACCATCAATGTTAACTTCCCTCTCTGAGCAGCCTAGATAGCCGTGTAGTGTCGGTAGCGGTTTCCCAACTGCTAAGAATAACGCTACGGTCCACCTGTACCGGTGGTATAAGTCCACCAAACAGGTAAGCCGTGTGGCATCCGGCGGAATTATTTTTTACCAAGAATTGATCCACTGGTTTCCTATTCCATGTCGTAAAAGGCCACAAAAATAGGAACTCCTAAGTCAAGGTGTATTTCCGTGCCGATGGCTGAATGGCTGCAGGAGGTTAAACATTGCAGTCGTGAACGGAATATCTTGGGTTTTTCCCTTACTGGATACACGCAATGCTTAGCAATCAACTTCTTTGATCATCGCTTCGGCAGGCCAGAGATTAGAAAGCTGAGTGTCTGTGGGTGTCCTCAAGGTGGTGTACTATCCCCACTTTTATGGAACCTAGTCGCTGATAGTTTGTTAAGGAAACTTAATAACCTTGGATTTCCGACTTATGGTTTTGCCGACGATTATCATATATTGATGACCGGTATAAGCATTAACACTCTCTTTGATTTAATGCAGCAAGCCCTGCGATCTGTTGAACAATGGTGTTGTCAGGTTTGGATTATCTGTAAATCCGGGCAAAACATCAATGGTGCTTTTCACTCATCGTAGGATAATTACAGGAGCTCGTCCGTTGCAGTTCTTTGGTTCAGGGGTCACTGTGGTCGATCAAGTTAAATACGTCGGGGTTATTCTTGACTCAAAACTGAATTGGTCTGCTCACATTGATTTCAGGATTAAAAGAGCTTGCATGGCTTTCGGCCAATGCAGACGAGCTTTTGGAAAATCATGGGGACTCAAACCCAGATATATTCATTGGATCTACACAACTATCGTTAGACCAGTTTTAGCATATGGATGTCTTGTATGGTGGCAGAAAGGAGAAGTCGCGACAGTTCAGTCAAAGCTAAATCATCTCCAAAGGATGGTCCTAATGGCGATGACAGGAGCATTCACGACAACTCCTACTGCTGCTCTAGAGGCGCTACTGTGCATTAAACCACTACATGTGTTCCTATCTTTGCATACCGTCTTAAGGTTACAGGCCTTTGGAACAGTAACCCTATAGACTATGCTACTAGCCACACTCGCTTGTGGTCTCAAATGGTTACGTGGGATGAGTATTTACTCGTTCCTAGTGACCTAACTCTCACATGGAGTTTTCCTTTTAAAACATTCAATGTGAGCTATCCTCTTCGTTAGGAATGATTGTCTGGTTGTCTGGAACGACAACTTGATGAACACATAGTTTGTTTTACGGACGGTTCTCTGTTGAATGGTCGTGCTGGTGCTGGTATCTACTGTCGTGAAATAGGCTGGAGCAGTCTCATTCACTTGGTAGATACTGTACTGTGTTTCAAGCAGAAATCTACGCAATTCTGTGTGGAGTACAATCGGCACTTCAGCAGAGGATCTGTGGTAAACGTATTTATTTTTGTTCCGACAGTCAGGCAGCCTTAAAAGCACTCAGTTCGAATGACTCACGGTCGAATCTAGTGATCGCATGTCGAACTCAAATTGAAGACCTCAGCATTTCAAATGCTGTTTACTTCATATGGGTACCCGGCCATTCTGGTATTACTGGAAATGAATGGGCTGATGAGTTGGCTAGAGCTGGTGCAACGAATGATTTCGTTGGTCCTGAACCAGCTTTACCACTTTCAACTAGTTGGATAAAGCACAAGATACGTTCTTGGGCTGCATCCAAACATGCCGGCTACTGGCGCAGCTTGCAAACTTGCGCTCAGACAAAAGCATTTCTACCAGATTTAAATCTGAAAATGTCAAAGTGTCTAGTGCATTTCTCCAAGTATCATTGAAGTATTCTGGTCAGAGCTCTGACTGGACATTGCAAACTCAATTATCACATGGCTACTATTCAACGTGCTGAGTATTATTCGTGTGATTTGTGTGAATGAGATTATGGTACTTCATATCATCTGATATGTAACTGTCCCGCATTGACGCAGCTACGTATCCGGGTTTTTGGTTCTCCATACATGGTTGAGTCTGTGTATGCGGAGCTAAAATTGAAAGATATTCTCTCGTTTCTCACCCAATGTGGTAAGGAGCTATAGTCAGAAGGGTTCATCGTTCTTCCTGGAGTGAATGAATCCCTTCTGTATTCACCTTAAATAGGGTTTGGCAGATTGTTTGGCATCCTCTGGGGGGTACCGCATTTACTTCTGCTCGTACATACTGCGAGTCGTTCTGCATTCTTCCGGGAGTGCAGAATGGTGTCGCTTTTGTAAGATCTCTAAATCCTCTCGGGGGTTGGAGGTTTTATTAACAGCAGACTGTTCGGGACCTCGTAGAGGTTCAGAATTTCCTTCTGCTTCCACTAAATGTGATCCTCAGCAGATTGTTCAGCATCCCTTAGGGGTGCAGAATTTACTTCTGCTTTTATGTGTTTTTGTGTCGTCAATTTTTCCCATCCTCCTAGTCCAACCCTTACCATTTCCTTTCAATCCTTCCCTCTTATATATCGGGAAAATGATGCTAAAAACAAATTGATGGCAAGGCACAAATCTCCAAATATCAAGGGGAACGTGCCATTTGAGCCAATTTGTTCTGATTCCTGATTCCTGATACAGTTTGCTCAAACGAAAACTACACACGCAAGTGATTCAAGAATGTGACAGTTCGAAGAGCAGTGCCAGCTGTGCCGTGAAAATAACATTCTTTCCTTGATCAAAAGTATCATAAAACAGTGTAAACCCCAAGTAATCGTACTAATCGTACTAATTTGATCCTAATAAGCTTGGTCGTATCTTTCACGAACCGAGACTGCATTACTGGGTAAAGCAACTTATATATCATGCAATAGGAAACAAAAATAACAACAGTTGACCTATACAAAGTGACAGAAAACCAGATCCATTTTCCCTGAGGCTCTGCTATATTGAAATAGTCCACGAAGAAAATTTAATTTCGATATGGCTTGTCTGTGTGAACGTATTCGAACGGAAATGTAATTTATATCACTCAGCACAAATTACGATAATTATAACCAGAATTAAATTTAATTTAACTTTCCATTGTTGGCAGAAACAAAAAGTCAAAACCATTCAACAATGGGAGCTCCGGGCGAGAAGTTAAAATTAAGTAAACCGCATCCAAGCTCGAGTTGAGTGAAGAAAACCCTACCGTTTAGTACCCTCACATACGAACTGTAGGTAAAAATTTGTTCAATCAGCGTGGCGAATACTTGCAAATGTTACTGCGATCGACCCTATTTTGAGTGCAGCATTCACATCACGAAACTATTTTGGGTGCTACATTCACTTCATGCAAAATTTTGTTTCGCTGGTTTGGTTAAAATCACTATTTTATTTCATTCCGACTGAATTCACGTGTGATTTAAAAAGGTGGTCTTTCATATCGCGAATTTGTGCAAAAAGGACGGTCGATTACGTCATTTATACTGTTGTATCTTCAGAATCGGGAATGACAGACTTTTGATCTTTGAAATTGATCAATGACTTGACTAGTAACTTACAAACGAGTCAAAGCTTGTCGAAATCAGTCTATCGATCTTTGTTCTTGGTCGTTTACGTCACTTTTACAATTACATCTCTGGAAACGAAAAATATCTGCTATTTGATCTTCGAATTCGAACAAAGGCTCAAGAGTAGCTTTGAAATGAGCCTAAGATTGTTGAAATCGGTTTTTCATCAACCATTGAGGAGCGATTTCGTGTGCACTACAATTTATGAATGTGTTATTCGATTGGATTACACAACCAAAATTAGGACATAATAAGAAGTACTATTCTATTAGGAGCTTACGCATTTTGATATAAATACGTCTTATCTCACTATATTTCTTGTTGTACGTTTGACGGAACAGGGCCTTCGTACCAATTCTTTACTTTAGTTGCTAAACGAAGCAGTTTCTTCGTTTTTTCCAGGACAAGTCAAACTTGAGAAAAAATCTCAAAAATGGTGCATACCTATATCGGAGCAATGCAATGTCCAGCGGCTTTAAACAAAATACAATTGACCGATTTGCTTTGTGCGAATTGTTTCCATCAATAGTCAATGGCAGAAGCTTAACATTTGGAAGAAATTCGACTACAGCCATCATCACATATACGATTATCTTATAGAGCGAATGTATCAGCCTTAAATCAGCATTGAAAACTTATCTAACAACACAATAGTTGCATCTAACATTTTCTTGATCGCATCAATCATCTCAGAGAAAATTAAGCGAATTAAATACCTATTATTTGTCGGTTATATCACTTATAAGATTAAACATTCCGAATCGAAAATGTTCGTTATGATTTACCTAATCCAAACTATTGAACTCATAGTAGCGTAAAAATAATCTCAAGATTGTCGAAATCAATTCAGTCAAATGCGAGAAAATTAAGCTAAGTCGTATACATCACATATAAAGGATGGAAATTTTGGCTCACGTAATTTTTTTGTGCGTTCAACTATTTTTCAGAAATTAATTTTCACAATTCATGATGAGTTTTAAAAAAATTACTGAACAAAACTCCAGAAATGACTTTAATAGTAGGATGACCAGATTGACAGTTATCCCTATCGGAAGATCTGACACACAAAAACACACTCCAGACTTTTATATGCGGAGGATATCTCAGAAAAAATTGCATTAATTAACCGCAAAAACTGCATAGATTTGAAAATTCGCCTATGAAACCGCACAACTTTTTCTCTCATGAAAATGCACAGAACTAAGAAAAACATATCTGTGTAGCCGGAAGTCTTAGAAATTCTTGAAACATCTAGATACGGTATTAGATCGTGAAAAAAATTGAAACAATTTTTTTAGTACCAGAGACTTGAGGTGAAGTGTAGTCGCAAACAGGGCGCGGAAAATTTAAACCGCTTGAGTTGAACGAACCGTCACACAAAGAATAACAGACAAAACCGACACATTGAAACCCGGAATATTTTCAGTGATTAAGCGCAGTGGGCTTACCACACTGTGTGCTTTTGTTGGTTTGTTAAAAAGAATCTTATTGATTCGTAATGGATTTTTAAATATTCCATAATTTAAGTATATCGTAATTCAATTTTTATTTTTATTGGTTACTATTACACTAGAACTATGATGTAATAGTATTTTTAATTGACTAACATGGATTTATATGTCTAGGTATTTACTAACATGCTAAAAAAATATATGTCTGAGTTACTGAAGCTACTAAAGCTAGCATAGGTTTTCCTTCTAAAAAACGATTGTAAACAAGAAACATTCAAGTAGTTTCGGTATCTTTGCCAGTACCAAATAGTAATTCACCGCATGAGAGTGTGGTCGAATTTCATCATCGATTAAAAAACTGTTGAAATTGGACATTCTCTAGACAACAAAATAATTGTACCAAATAAATACATTCTCCTAAAATGTATATATTTTTGAATTGTGATTGCTGCACCATGTTATAAATAAAGGATAATACTTGGCTTACATTAATTTTACTCAGTAGTCAGTCTAGGTTAATTTTTAAGTTTTTCTACAATCTGAAGTAATATCTATTACACGAAACAGACATTATTATTAGATATACATTATATAAAACAACAAAGCATTATTGCTTCCGCCACATCAATGCATTGAGCTGAACAGAGTTGGGCATTACTAGCATTATAAACGTTAGTTGCCTTAGAAAAATAATGATTTCTTATGATGCCCATTTTATTGTATTCAACTTGTTATTATATCGGAACAAAACCCAATGATGCATAAATTCGTGTCATTTTTTTATTTGTAACTTTTCCTCACGATATAACGCCACTGTAAATGTGAAATCTCTACTTCTACTTTTTTTAAACTTCATAGAAAATCCAGTAAATCTGGCGTTATTTGTCAGTTACGTAATAGCAAAGCAACTGAAAGAACAGTTTTAGCCAAATTTAAGAGGGTTCATAGTTCACGAAATTCTTTTTGGATTCATGAAACCTTACCCTTACATACGAACAGGAAATTTCATGCAAGGGATTATAAATTTTGTAATGTTCTATGTTGTTACCAGGTAAAAGTTAGTAACGAAAATATATCCAATATTGCTTGCTGCTTTTGGATGCTTGTGTGCGATCAAAGACATTATATTAGCAAGATATCCAGCTCTCACATTTCCCGAGCAAATAATTGGCAACATCCTTTTTTGCGAGCATGGCGCCCTCAGGCGAGTCCGTATCGAATCTCGTACATAGAAATAGGGGAGAGAAATGTTAAATTCGTGCGCGCCAAAATAGCAGCATTGCGCACCCATACAATTGACATGCAATGTTGAATGTAATGCCGTGCGATGGCGTTGCTGAACTGAAGATTGAATTTGCTCCAAGCTGACAGAGTCTGATGCGATACAAGGACATACGGACAAGATTGAAAATAGATCTACATCGACCATAGGAACGACCCTCAATACAATCAAATTGTCTTCTGAGACGTGTTTAATCAAACCCCAGGATATCTAAAATGGTGGAACAGTTCCAGTGATTTGAGTTAGTGCTCACTTCACGTTACAGTGAATTAAATCATATAAATTATCAGAAGTCGTCGGTCGTACTTGAAAGACAGCAAGACAGTTTCTTTATGAATGTTATCCATAGTTCTGTTATCGAGGTCGCCCCCTAAGCCAAAGATCATGTTAGATTAGTTGATTTTTTTTTGTTCAGCAGACAACCAAAAAATCGATTTCTCCGCCAGTGAATTGAGAATAATGGCACTAATTTCTCACTCATTCGATCCTACAAGCTCTCATTTTGCAAGTATTACTGACAGTTTAGAGGCAAACAGCGAAAAAGGTTTCGCCCGAACAATAATGTTTGTTCATTTATTGTTCAACGAAACACACACGTGCTGCTGTGACAATCCGCACGAACGGGAAACAAATTGGATTCATTTTGTTTCGATAAATTGGCACCTATTTGTCTGATGATTTCGGAAATCGGCCGGTTAACGTCGGTTGCCAGTGTACGTGATATTATTGGATGTAGAGCTGCCGTAAGCTTTCGAAAAACTGTTTGTTTTTGGTTGTTATAACTATTGCATCGGAACTAGATAAACGTAATCCTTTTTTGGTCCAGAGCGATAGCTGCAAAAAAAAGATTAAACAAATCGAGCTACTATTTGTGTTTTCTCTTTGGAAAATCGTATCAAAACGGTCGAAAAAACATTGAAATTGTATGAATCATGCATAGAATTATTGTAAACTGTAATTAAATCCTGCTCTGCCTAATCAACTGTTATTAACATAAACAAACTTTATTTTAATGTAGTTTCTTGGTAAATTATTGTCAAGGTTTGGAAAACTAGGGTTACCACCGTGGATGCATGCTTCGCCCTGCATGGTAAACGTTTTATCGGTATTTTTTCTTCAATTGAATTTTTTAATCATAGAAACGATTGTGGTATAAAAACAGAAACAAGCGATAAGATTGCAGAATTCGCTTGCTTGTCTATGGAAAATACACTTATTTAAAGTGTAGTCAACAAAAAAATGATTACGAAATTTACATGACATGTAAATCAGTATTAATATGAAATAGTCATCACTTATCAGATCCTCATCGATGTTAAACTGTTGGAATAAGACTGTTTTTTTTATCCAAGATTAGTTTTGCTTTAAAAGTATATTGAAAAATGAAGTATTGTAAAGAATATTTATACTTAATTTCCTACTTTGAATATGTTCATGAAAAAAAGTGTGGGTTCACAAAGTATTTGATCTGTGTATACTAATCGCTATGGCGCAGGAAGTAGTATTTGTACGCTAGAGAAACAGATAAACGTTAAGAAATGTCACCACCAGAAATTTTTTGTATCGAGAGTAACAAATTGATAGTGGAGAACAAAGGAAGCCTAAAAAACTTGTATATTTTTAGTCACCAACTCAAGCAAGCCATGTGGTCTGCACCATCTGTTTATATTACATTGATCCATAGTGACATGTCTCTGTAGGGATTCTCTCTGGAGTAACGATCGGTTGTTAATTCTCGCTTACCGATCCCGTTGTACGCGAAGAGTTGAGATGTTGAATCATGAAATCGTATGTATGTATGCATGCTGTATAATGTATGGTAAGAATCGCGACACACTCAGGTATTAAGGTGGAGCGAAGAGAGGCAGCAACTTATCTCACGATTCACGCATTGAGAGACAGTGCTGGAGCATTATTACACTAATCGTCACTTGGATATTAGTTCAGAAAAAAAATTCATTTAATAGAATATGGTAAAATTTGAAATTATTGCTCTCTTAGTGGGATTTTTTCCAATGGATAAATAAGATCGGGAAAAGTCTGTGAAAGACGTAAAATTTAGCGGGTTTTTTTTTCCAATGGATAAATAAGATCGGGAAAAGTCTGTGAAAGACTTTGAAGGTTTGAACCCCGAAAACCCTCCTCAACTTGCCTGAGATTTAAGCTTACGTTGTGTATTGCTAGAAGAAAAACGTGACTACATACCAAAGCAAGCCGACGAGGACGGATATGTCTATCTATTCACTCTTTTGCACTTTCGTTACGTAATGTAAGCATAAAGCTATTTTTAAGTTGACATGGTTGATGCTAATGGTGCAGAATTTTCCAATGACGGCCCGATTGTGGTTCGACAAATTCCGATGCGGTTCGACAAAATCCACTGGGGTTGGTCCAATACGTTGAACAGTGATGCCAAGGTGGCAGAAAATCGAATTTCTATTGTTTCACAATGCTTTTAAATTGGAGAAGTTAAAGAACCAAATGCGACCTCCAGAAATCAATGATCGTAGTAAAAAATTGGAAAATTTTTCGATGTGTGTGTGTGTGTGTGTGTGTGTGTGTGTTTGTCATTGCACAAGCTAGTAGGAATCTAGTATTTATCTTTCAAATAGCAAAAGAATTCACTGACCCTTATTGTCTCAGATCACTATACCTATTTCACCCTTGTCCGATCTAAGTAGCAACACGCATGCGGTCGCTCATGCTAAAATGCCAATGCTAGTTCCTTGAAAATCCTTACAATATGGGTTCAATAACAATAATAAATCGTTTCAACAGTCATAACAAATATGTCGTCCAGTGTTTCGTTCAACAAACGCTCAACGTACAACTAAATGTAACGGTTTTCTCCGTGGGAAGTGTGTGTATTCATGAGTGAATTTCAAAATAGTTTCTAAATAACAGATCGGCTGAAAAGTTCGTATCGTTTCTATGAGAGGACGCCACTAGAATTAAATCCATACCATTTTCAGTTAGTACCAACCTTCAAAAGATATGTGTATAAATTTGACAGCTGTCTGATTATTAGTTTGTGAGATATTGCATTTTGAGTGAAGCTACTTTTGTTATTGTGAAAAAAATGGAAAAAAAGAAATTTCGTGTGTTGATGAAACACTACTTTTTGATGAAAAAAAGTGCCGCCGATACCAACAAATGGCTTGATGAGTGTTATCCAGACTCTGCACCTGGCGAAGCAACAATTCGTAAGTGGTTTGCAAAATTTCGTACTGGTCATATGAGCACCGAAGACGATGAACGCAGTGGACGTCCAAAAGAGGCTGTTACCGATGAAAACGTGAAAAAAATCCACAAAATGATTTTCAATGACCGTAAAGTGAAGTTGATCGAGATAGCTGACACCCTAAAGATATCAAAGGAACGTGTTAGACATATTATTCACGAATATTTGGATATGAGAAAGCTTTGTGCAAAATGGGTGCCACGTTAGCTCACAATCGATCAAAAACAACAACGAATTGATGATTCTGAGCAGTGTTTGGAGCTGTTATATCGAAATAAAATCGAAATGAAATTGAACGAATTGGGCTTCGAATTGCTCCCTCATCCACCGTATTCTCCAGATTTGGCTCCCAGTGACCTGTTCTCAGACCTCAAGAGAATGCTCGCTGGTAAAAAATTTAGAAGCAATGAAAAGGTAATCAATGAAACTGAGGCCTATTTTGGAGCAAAGAACTAATCGTACTACAAAAATGGTATCGAAAAGATGGAAGATCGCTATATTCGCTGTATCGCCTCTGATGGCAGTTATGTTGAATAAAAAATACGAATTTTGGCAAAAAAATGTGTGTTTCTATTAAACGATACGAACTTTTCAGCCAAACTGTTAAGATTCGATGATCCGTCAATTTCCGTCACCGGAGCGTTAGCGTCCGTCAAAATTAGTTTGATACTTTATTTAACGAAACGATAACACATTCCGGACGTTAAACAGTGCCATGACGCTGACGTTCTGTGTGAATGTTTCCATAAGAAACCCGAGCAGAGTGTGAGATCAAATAGAATACTGATTTTGATGTTGTGATGTTCGCATTTATCGATTACTCAATTTGCTGTTGTTTTGGTCGTTTTAAGTGGCAAAAAATCAAAATCGAAAGCGAAAAGATATTCCGATGATATTAAACAGAAAACTTTTTTTTTGCTAACAGCGAAAGCAAACTGAAATCTAAATAAGATATAGATTTTTTCTTGTTGATAGCAAAACTTGTTCTCAATTTAAACTTATTATCAAACAACGAAAACAAAACTGAAATGCATGATTGATTTGCTTTAAAAAGACAATACTGAAAACAAACAAATCGCGAGCATAAGCTAAAAATAAATTGGGCAAAATACCCGGGATATTATACCTTTAGGCGATATTACTTGCAATAAAAAGTGTGAAAAGCACCAACACATCTCCACAAAGAGAGAGAGACCTGGGTTTCGAACCTAGGTAATTTGGATTTCGATTTCTCTGCGAATGCTATGGACTGTGACGTTAAGCTGTGAGTAGATGGAGAATTTTCAATCATATGCCAAGCAGTGTTGATTCGCAAAGCTGTATACAGGTAGTTTTAGTCGATGTACACTCGTTTTGTCGCATCCGTCCCGCAACCATCGTGAATAGCAGTGCGGCTATTTGATAAGTATGAAAATGTGCTTTTTGTCTTTCTCGTATTCAGAAGCTGTAGCATGTGAACATCATAGTATCAAATTAATTTGATCTCACTCTACTCGAAAATGTAATCACTTTGCAATACGAATTTCGCGGCTCAGAAGAGCGAGCGGTTTAGAGTGAAGTCTTTTACAGCAAAGGCTCGCTGGAGACGTGAATTAGGAATCTGACAATAAGCAATCCCAGATCATTTGTTATTTCGATTCCAAAAAATATCTTACTTATTTCGATGGGTTTGTATCAATCAATTCTCATCACTTCTACCGAAATCATTGAAAATTATGTTCCTCATGCGTACTGAAAAGAAAGAAAATATATCAGTAGATTATGGCAATGTTTTCTTAAAGGCGGCATATTATAACACTTTCTGTTAATAGAAAAAGTTCATCATAATTTCGTTGAACGCTACTGCCACGTATAAAAATTGGTCGCTCGAAGAGAATAGTAATCACCAAAGCTCATCGAACCGCTTCCAGCCATGCCAACTTTGTCATTAAGTGTATTCAGACAGAGCTATTAATTTCCGTTGTCACTGAAGACACTGTGTGCCAGAGCAGTAAATTATTTTTTATTCCAATTAACGTGAACGGATGTTCGTTCTGTCACCTCTGGGAGGGCTCTGCGGGTACTCAACAGAAACCGCAGGAGAGCACATCTAAGAGTAAACACAATATACGGACTTTGTGTGAGTGTGTGTGTGTGTGTGGACCGTCGAATCGTATACAGCATCCCGATGAATTATGATGTTTCAGCTTGACTGCTTGCTGAAGGTTCCCCATCCGGTGGAGGATTATGAGTACGACAACGTCAGAAATTATGGACGTCATTTATCATATCTCCTCGCTGAAGGATCCAAAGATGGCCGAAGGATGGATTCTTCGTACTTCCAAACATCGACTTCTTGACCCTGCTTTCGTTTGCTTAAAGTCAGCGCCGGTACGTTAACTGTAGACGAGAATTCCAATAAAAGAATATGAGGGTTGCACTCAGCGCCTTGAATGAGGTGTGACTGATGTTACTTGATTTATCACGCAACGGTTATTCTTGCTTCTTCGTTAAGTGCTTTACACAAGATGTAGGGCTCGTAAAAATGCACGTGTTGAAAATGGTGTGGAAAAAATTACTTTCATATAATTTCGAGGCCTTTATTTTTATTGTTTAGTTAATAAAGCAGTTTGCTTTCATTTCTCGTGTCAGTATACAATAACGACATTTTCAAGAAAACAATACAGTCTCTGAAAAGTTAGAAAATTTCGAGATAAGTATACTTAAATAACAAAAGGTGCCATCTCCAATACGAAAAAAACCGTCGATGTGGACTTGAAACGGGCTCACTTTCGACCTTCGGTACGAGCAATTGAAGTGTTGCTGGAAGGAGTTGGCATCACTGGAAGTACGATGCGGTGTCTAAATGCTGCTCTCGAAAAAGTCTAATTTCAATGTGTTGTTTGATACATATAGTAAAAAATTTGGTCGCAACAGTTATTTTGAGTAATATTGCAGCTTTAACAAGTATGTTTCCAGTAGTGAGAAGTGTCATTCGCGAAACTAAAAATGCTCAAGCGGCGGAAACTGACAATCTACCGCCCCAAATCTCTACGATATCAACCGATCGAAGCGCCGTCTGCATATCATTGTCGGTGTTGTCAGATTTCTATGAAATGCGTTAAAATTTATAAGTTAATCGTATTATTCGAGGTGAAAATCTAAAATTGGTCTGCAGCAAACCCATTCGCGATTGTTTATTTTATTTTATTTTTCCAGCAATGCTAATAAATTTGTTGAAGTCAATAATAAATGCGTATTACATGGAGCATGAAAACATCAAGTACAACATACCAGCGTATATGGAGTATGTATGCATTTACAGAAGCATATTCCATCTTATGTTACTCATGGTCTGAACACATGAATTTCTTGTAAATTACTTGTCACCTACTACCTTCTGTTGGCCACATGTCGATTCCGCCAAAAATCGGTTTATTGCTGTAAGCCTTGCGGGAAACTGACTAAGTAAACATCTACACCCAAAAACAGCGGTATTTCCTCTTTGCCGGTTCCTAGCCGCCCCATCATCCCGAAAACGTAGTTAAACATCTACGTCATCCAATGTACAACTCGATATGTCTGTTCCGTTTAACCACAAACCAAACACCTGGAAATCCCAAAGCGTTGTACTCAATAGCACGGGCAAGGATGCATCAATGGACGATGACGAAAAAAGTAAACCAATCACCACCACCTTTATTTGCTGGATATCAAAGAAAGTTCTTCTCACCCAAGGAGTAACGACCAGATCCAGTAATAAACATAAATTTTTACTTTTTTTACAGGAATTGTAAATAATAAAACTCCGTTAAACTTCCCAATGTCTAGCCGTGTCAAATAAATAAATAAAAAAAACTATTATAAACTATTTATTATCTTAGTTAGAATAAGAGAGGTGCGAATTGGCGTATAAATTAAATAGCAATATTTATCATATCATATCAAATTTTATTCCATACACTGAAAATTTTAGACTACAACAACAACATTCCTAGACTACAACAACAACATTCCTTGAATTGACAGATTCTGAACCATTGCGAAATGGCAGCGGTTTTTGGTTGCGTTCATACTTTCTGGGACAGTCTTTATGACAGCACTGAAACATCAAGACATGATATAATGGTAAAATTTTTTTATTGTTTGGATCTTTGTTTTATTTACATCTACTCGGGAACGAACTTAGAAGCACGGATGAAGAGTGACAGATTCTCGACCCCTGTGTTCTTCAAGAAATCGGTTGAGGACAAGCAGATTGGAAAATAATAAGGCCATAAACGTGAATCGTCTACCAAGCGAGCTACCAGACCCTGTCAGCTTGGAGTGAAATCAATCTTCAGTTCAGCAACGCCATCGCACGGCAGCACATTCAACATATCATGTCAAATGTATGGATGCGCAGTGCTGCTATTTTGGCGTGCACGAATTTGACATTTCTCTTCCATACTTCTATGTACGAGATTCGATGCGGACTCGCCTGAGGGCGACATGCTCGCAAAAAAGGATGTTGCCAATAATTTATTCGGGAAATGTGAGAGCTGGATATCTTGTTAATATAATGTCTTTGGAGCTACTAAAATATCTGTATATCTGCAAAAAATATTTTAAGATGGATTTGAAGAAAAAGGTTGGCGGTTCAATGCATAGGGCACTGATCTTACTAGCCAGTTGTCGTATGTTCGAGTCCAGACCTGAAAGGATTCTTAGTGTCGCTAAGAATTGACTGCGAAGTTTGTTAAAACAGAAAAGTAAAATTCCACAAAAGGAATGTAATGCCAAGACTTTGCTTGGGTTAAAAGTGAGTGAAAGTGGGCATTTCTCTGATAGTTTAAAAATATCTTTAAACATCACGCATTTTAAGTGTTCAATGGACACTATTTCGATTTCCAAATAATGGGCCGAGTAAAAGTGACCACCATCAACATGCAATATTTTCCATCAAACGCACTCAAGAATCCATTAGATTTGCATCGTTTGACCAGTGCACCATAAAAGCACATCAACGCCAAGCCGTGCACTACGGTCATTAGTGTTTTGCTATCCGTACCCCGGCTATCCAGGCCCTATCAAACCCTGCATTAGAAAAAAAACGTCATTGTTCGTTGCATTGACCGCAGCCGTTCTTTTTCCAATTAATTTTATGCACTTTGACGAACTTCTGAAGAGGAAAATCGATTTTTTTCCTCACGTCGAGTAGAGCCAATCTAGAAAGTTCTATTAGCGTAGTGAACAGAGACTGTGGCGATAGTAATAAGTGGTAAGTCAGATTATCCTCTCCCATCCTAATGACATCGATTACGAGTAACTGCCCGTATGACAGCTGCGGCTTTAGCTACCAAGTTACTTGTATAATCTCCTGAGTACTAGTTTGTAATTCTCGGTTCATTATAAATCCTATTCAGCTGAAACAGTTAAAAAATTTTCAGATTTGGTATATCATCAATTCCAACTAAATCTATTTACGATGTTTTCCAATAGTTAAAACAACTCCTCCTCTGCATTTCGGTTTCTACACCTCTTCCCAGAACCAGGTCGTCTGTTGTTGGCACACTGAAAATTAATTTCAAGTACTTTTTGCCATAAATCGTTGCTTTTTTCGGAAGTGGGCAGGTAAAGGAGTTCGTCGAATGAACAATCAATACTGGATTCAGCCGGCTTACAACTTTATTCGTTTTTGCTTCCATCCTGAAACGCATTCAGTTCCACCCGGTTTAGAAACAATTATTCCCAGTTACAGAACAGTTTTCAGCAGCAACTACTTTTGCTGGTACCGGTGGAAACAATTTGCACTCCGAGGGATGCTGTTTTTTTTCGTATTGTGGGTAACGGCAGAAAGTGAGAAATTTAAATGAGTTTCCTTTTAACAGGTACCGGGTTTAACGATGAAAACGGAAAACAACCGAGAATCCGAGATTGGGGCTTTGGCTCTACCTGCTACAACGAAATCTTTCGGATAATGGAACCTAAAAGGTTTGTTTTAATTGGAAAGTGTTAATGGTAATTGTTTCAATCAGTAAAAATATTTAAATGTGATCCATATATATTTTGTAGTTATTTTTAATTTGATTGTGTTAGAGTTTTTTCACCATCAGTCTCGAAAAAAGTCTATGAGACGTTCTGGGAAAAGTCCTAAAACGGAATGCTGCTTGCTAATAATAATAATAATACCTTTCTCATATCAATCATATTCTCGTATGCAATACTGTAGAATTCAGTTCAAAATATTTCTTTTCGGTTCTTGAAAGAAACCAAAGAGATTGTTTGTGCATCAACTAGTATAATCTACATAATGAAACAGTGCTTTGATGGCTTAGGTCATCATAAAGAAGTGGGTTCACTATTATAGGTATGTACTTCCAGCACTGGAACCCGAGAATCGGTATAATCGAAGCCGGTTCGTACGACCACCAACTAACATGACGTACAAACTCTACTAGTTTTTAATCAAATTTTGAAGATTGTATACCGTTTTGGTATCGTATTATAAACGGCGGTGTAAATTATTGTTCAATCCGAAAAATGTGCATAAATTTTGGATGGAGCATAACATCGTCTAGTTGAGATTGGAAATATCGGTTTTGCCATCTCTGAGAAAAGTGTTTAAAATCCATTTTTGAGTATTTAGTGAGACAACTAAGTCCTCGCAAGTTCCTATCTTCTGCCTCCCCGAGCGTCTATGATGACATTTGGTCAATAGAACGGAGTCGACTGGGTTCTATCGCCTTTTGCGTTAGTAGCAGAATGAGAGGGTGCGAAATGGTTTATAAACCCATCCTAAAGTGCAATATTTAGCATAGTATATTGCAACATACAGTTCTGTTGTTTATTATTATTTCATATATTATGTTATGTTATATTATGTTGTATGGTATTATATTGCATTGCATTATATCATATTCTATTGTATTATATTATATTATATTATATTTATTTAAATTCGGGAAATCCGTATGGGACCACGAGAACTTTCATTTGAATCTAAGTTTGTCAAACTCGGTTCAGCCATCTCCGAGAAAACCACTTTGCCTTATAAAGCTTGCTTCATTTCGAATTGGAACAAACTTTTGCTCATATTGTGGCGCTCCTGGTGGACGGATTTGGAAGTTCTTGGCGCCCACGTGTCGGAAATTTTGTCAGCTTCACGTATGATTTTTGACATTCCGCAAATCGACTGTACTTTGTAAACAATCAACATGGAAGCCGAAAGAAGGGAAAAAAATGTGCACAGTTATTTGGAAAATCCATTGTGCATCTAGGCTAACTAAACAGCTGAAATTGCTCAGAAATACCGTATGGCGCGTTATCAAACGGTATAAGGAAACATTGACGACGATTCGGAAGCCTCAAGCCTATCGTCGGAGTGGAACTGTCGACTGGAAATTGAGTGGTAAGATTTTGAAGACGATTAAGAGGAATCCTAATCCGTTGGACCGTGATTTGGCCAGAAAATTCGGTGCTGCTCATAGTACCGTGAGGAGAACTCGACTTCGAGAAGGAATCAAGTCGTATCGAGCTAGCAAACAGCCAAATCGAACCATAAAAGTGGTCAAAATTCGTGCTAGGGAACTATATGACCAGGTGCTGACCAAGTTCGACGGGTGTCTTCTGATGGACGATAAAACCTATGTCAAGACTGACTTCGGGCAAATCCCAGGTCAAAAACTTTACTTGGCAACGGCTCGAGGGGATGTTCCAGCCAAATTTAAATTTGTTTTTGCCGACAAATTTGCAAAAAAAATATGATTAGGCAGGGCATTTGCAGCTGTGGCAAAAAAAAACGAAAGTTTTCGTTACAAATAAGACAATGACATCGGAATTATACCAAAAAGAGTGTCTCCAAAAACGAATTTTGTCGTTCATTCGATCCCACGACCAACCCGTAATGTTTTGGCCAGATTTGGCAAGCTGTCATTACAGCAAAGGCGTTCAAGAATGGTATGCAGAGAAAGGGGTCAAGTTTGTTCCGAAAAACCTTAACCCACCCAACTGCACCCAGTTCCGCCCTATTGAGAAATACTGGACAATCATAAAGAGGAAACTCAAGGCAAAGGGAAAGGTTGTCAAAGACATCAATCAGGTGACGACCTGGTGGAATAAGATAGCTAAAACGATGGACGAAGAAGGTGTGCGCCGCCTAATGAGCCGTGTTAGCAAGCTTTAGTTCTGTAACCGGAAGTCGGACCCGAATGAAATTAATCAGCAACCTGTATTTGAGCCTAAGTTTGTGGAAATGGATTAAATCATATCTGAGAAAATCGAGTGAGTTTCGTTTTAATGTTTTTTACCACTATGTATTTCCGGGACTTCTGGAGCCGGGAACTTTGAACCAGTATAGTCGAAGTCGGTTCGTTTAGTAAGTGACTAATATAGCTTACAAATTGAATGAGTTTTGAGTCAAAGAAAGAAGAGTTTTACCCTTTTTTGCATCGTCGCTCTAAATGATGGTGTGCAATTTTAAACACACTTTTCCCTATGAAAGCATGATGAAATTCAATAGCAACCTATGGGACTACGAGGTTTTTTATTTTACGAGTGACATTATTTGACACATAGACACATATATACACACACAGACAATTTTTCAAGTGATTTCTTAAACTTTCTGTATGAGAGAGGGAATAAGTGTATTTTCATAGAAAAGTATCATTATAATTATTTTGTGATAATACTAACAAAGGTACAAATTGAATAAAAGATTTACAAATTTACCTATATCTATATAAATCTATATGTGGCAACCCTACACGATATACGAAATTGATCAAAGCACTCTGTGAACGGAGCAAAGCCGGTGGTGTTTTCTTCTTTCGTACCGACGCTTTCCAACGTGTACCAACGCGTACCAGTTTTGCATCGTCATTACGAATACGATTTGAATGTTTTGAAATTCATCGCCCTATAATTTGTGAAAATCGGTTTAACCGTTGCTGAGAAATCGAAGTGATTTCCGTTTTTGGAGTTTTATATGTTCACTTACTAACAAAATCTGCCAACTAGATGAATTCAGCAGTAAGTTTTATAAAAATGTGCATCTCGTTTCGCCATCGCTTGGGAAAAAATATTCATGAAATTGAAAATTTTCGCTAATCGCACTGTTACAACGGAACTGGAAGTCGGATCTGGATCAACTTTTCGAGGACTTTTCAAAGAATTTAATGACCTTTTATTTGCTTTTTAGTTTGTGGAAATCGGTTGATAAATTTCCGAGTATTGTTGAGTGTGTATTGTTTCATAAATTTGCATATATTGCCTTGTAATTGCGGATACAAATGAAATTCAAGAAAATTTGTTACCTTCAAGTTCGGTAACACTTGATAAAATATGCACAATGTGATTAATATTTGTAAATAAATTCTTTATAAGTAATAGCTCCTGAATTTAACAAATATATTATTCATATAATCATATTTTTTATAATTATGTTTTTTTTATAAGTATTAATATTATATTCTTATTATTATTGTTCATTTATTATTACTATCATTTTCTTAAATTTATATCCTCATTATAAATTTGGATCACCTTTGAATTAATTTTAAATTAATTTGTTAAATATTTACTTTAAATTTTTCATTATAATTTTATTTTATTTCCTTGTCCATATACGGTGTCAGATTTCCTCTAAACCAATAAACACAAATGAATTGCAATTCTATACATAATTTAATGTGAAACAAACACCCTGTTATATTCTTCAAAATTTGAATTTAAAATTTGCTATAAAAACTTCCCGAGCTCCCTGACACCATAAAATTCCTATCATCTGGTATTACCCGCTACCAACCAAAAATGAAATGTCATTCGGCCCATTCGACTTCTCTGTCAGGACGCCGCTGGGTATATAAAGACCAGCGAATGATCATTCGCTCTCTTTTCTGGTAACAAAAGTCTAGCAATATAAAGTGGCGTTATTAATAAGTACGCATTATTCTTCCAGTGACAAAAGTATTGACCACCGGTCCAAAAATAAGTGATTGTGAGTAACCCTCCATTGGGTGGAACCTAGTGCCTGATGAAGGTCCCCCGACATTCACCGCAGGGAAAGTGTAGAATTCGACGGAAGAAATCCGCCTAGATATAGTGTAAGGCTTTGCACGTGTAAGCAAAACGGTTGTGAAACGGTAGCCATTGTTTCTGCTGTCGCAGATGGTGGGCGGCTACAATTCCGCCTGGTGGACTTCAAGCATCGCTGAGGCGGCCGCTGGAGATCGTCGCTAGAAGACAACTCATCAAAATCGTAAGCGGATGCCACTTTATCCCTTTTTCTTTAAATCCCTAAGAGTTAAACTTTATAACATGAAAAACTTAAATAAATGGTTCGTTCTTATTGTTCATATAAATTAGGTTTTTTTAATGTTAAAATATTAAATCCTTTTCGATATTCTTTTAATTTTTTTTGTGAATTAAATGCAAGGGAAGTAAGTTCGCATTCTCCCGGGTAAAATCGACCCGAGCCGAGCAGGTTAGAAAAAAAGGTAAGAAAGTGAAGCTTATTCTAACCTAGAATCAAAAGTAAAAAGCGTGCGTTAAAAGAAGGTCACTAATTGTATGGGGCCAAAGGATCTTTAATTTGAATCCAAGTTTGTGAAAATCGGTTCAGCCATCTCTGAGAAACGTGTGAGACTATTTTTTTTCCTTTTTTTTGGTGCATATCACCCTGTAATTCTGGAACCGGAAGTCGGATTAGGATATAATTTTATAGCAGTCTTGGGACTATAAGACTAGGTTTACTACTACAAGTAGGTTTTCACAGCGATACATAAATAATACTGTTGTTGTTAATACTGTTAAACTTTCTACATGAGAAAGGCAACATATCACAGGGAGCCAAATCACTAGTTGTTTGCCAACAAATCTGGTCTTTTTCGGCGAATTGTGAACGCAAACGTCTAATAACGCCCAAATAATACTAATTGTTGACGGTCTGGCTTTGTGGGAGGAATTCATGTTACACAACACCCTTGTAATCAATGAAAACTGTGAGCATCGCCTTTTTTTCGACTGCAAACGACCGTTTTCTTCAGAGTTTAGTTGCCGAAACACTTTTACAACATATGCAATGTCGTCGCATCATTGAAACCGTTTTCAATGCATAATTCAATGCAAACTCATTGTTGCAAATTCAACTCCGTTTTGAAAATTGTTCAAAATCGAGGACACACAATCGCAGATGTACTCAATACAGCGTAACTTTTACAAATGTACAGGTAAAGACTGTCCCAGAAAGTATGGACGCACTTTGATTTCACTGGCCAGAAGACAACAGGATCCTTGTGGCTTCAAATCATGGGTAGAAGTCGTTTTTGTAAACATTCCTTGATGTATATTTCGCTGTTCATTGAAGCAGTGGTGATGAACGGTTTCGAAATCTTACCGCAGCTACAAATTGCTTGCCATACCATAGCTTTCTTACCAAATTTTTCGACTTCAATCGATGTCTCGGACTGGTTTAACACTTGCCCTTCTCACTATTATGTATAAGCTACCTTTAATTTAGCCAATGCACTGTTAAACTTACCAGTTAGCAAAGTACCAGCCACAGGTAAATGCTTTTCTCAGTAACAGGTCGATGAACTCAGGAGCTAAAAGTTAAAGGACGATAAGGAGCAAACAGGGATTTTTCTCTTTACCAAATGTACAACCGAACTACTTGAATACTCAGAATAGAATCCCAGTTTCTGGCTGGTTATATTTTCATTATGCTTCAGAATGTGTTATGACACGTTACGTGTTATTAATCCTATCTACACTGTACAAAATTAACATAGTAAAAACCTCTTTACATTACACTCACACCGTATAATATTGTGGTCCCGGCAAGGATTTGTAATCGAGTTGCACGTAGGTTTCGTCGTCCATGATTATGCAGTTCAAATTTCCAGCAAGAATCGTATTGTACAGCTTTCGAACCCTCGGCCTGATCGATGCTTCTTGTTTCGGACTACGTTTTGGTTGTTTCTGCTTCTTATAGGTTCGAAAATTCAAACGAAGAACATTTGACTTCGAAGTGTCCACTTTTTTGGCCACATCCCGAACTGAAAACTCCTTCTTTTGCTCGAACGCCTTCAGTATACGTTTATCCAACTGAGGGTTAGCCGGACCTTTTTTCGACCCGTTTTCGGTTTATCCTCAAAGGTGTTATCTTCATCGAACTTCCTGATTGCATTTCGCACGGCTTTTTAACTTACTCCATCCATTTTTGCTATCTTTCTCAGTGACAGTCCACTTTCTGTGCACCATTTGTACACAATTTTTCGACGTTGTTCTGCTGAAAGTCCACGCATTTCGAAACAAACTAATGAAAACGAATAAACAACTGCACAAGTCGTTAGAGAAGAATTGACAGATTCTGAACCATTGCGAAATGGCAGTCTTTATCTAGCTGAAAATTTTATAGAATATCAATGACAGAAAAATGAAATCTAATAGGGTCACCCTATTAGCGCCCCCGGCGTGGATTGCTTAGGTTTTGCACTGTTGAGCAGAAGTGAAATTTTTCGATGGTCTTTATTGTTTTTTCTGCTCGAAAGTGCAAAACCAGAGCAATCCACGCTACCAGTGTTTTTCAATGAAAAACGCCATTAGAGACACAGAACATTGAAAAAAATCAATTGTTATCAAAAATTGTATAACTTTTTTTTTTAAGAATTTTTATACAATAAGCTTAAGTTTATAGTGTTATCTATGGTCTGTGGTAATTTCATTCAGATACGTTTAGTTGTTGAAGAATGGTATGATTTCGTTGAAAAAGTAACGAAAAATTTCAATTTACAATAACTATTCGATTTTTTTTCAATATTTCTTTTGGAAAGTAATTTAAATGTTAAAATACATCTAACCTTCATTAACGAACTAAACGGGGGTTCGTAAACGGAGGAAGTTCGTAAAAAAAGTTTACGTTATTTGGTTCGTAGAAAATGTTTAGGTTATTTGGGATTTACTTCGTCAAAAAAGTTTTGTGTAATGAATGTGGAAACCCTCAATCATATGGCCATTTTCGGAACGGATGTGATAAGTGGACGTAAGGAATTGATGTTTGGGGTCGTACCAAACTACAAAGATGGCGACTTCCGGTTTATCGATATTCCTTAAGAACCTTTACGATGTTTGAGGTGGTTCTGAATTCCAAGATGGCGAATCCCGGTGTATTGATATTTCTTAATAATCTTTACAAATTGGGTATTTTCGGAATGGAGCTGATGAATAGATGCTGAAAATCTGGAAGCGATAACAAGTATGTCGTAATGAGTGTTACAATATAATTTCAGATTTTAACACGTACACAAAAAAAGCTGTGGTTTGTGTAACACTGAAAAAAAAAATACACACTTAAAAAAACTGTGATTTTATATCTTCTTAGATGCACATAAATGGAGCATCGCAGTTCACGCAAATTTAGGTCGAAAAACATTCAATACTGTGTCTAAAACTCCATGGCATGAAATTCATTGAAATAAAGAAAAGAACACTGATAGTAACCGCCGCAAACTTATCCGAAAATTGGATCGCAAGTACGTCTGTTAATCGACTGAACCACAGAAGCATGCATATGCTTGGCTGGTAGAAGGTGCATTCATATTCATACAGTCGCACCTGCTAGCAGAACGCAGGTTACAGTCGAAACCAGTAAAATTCAAGCTAATCTAACATTAAGACATTACAAATAAAATTTTCCGTCATTTGACAAATTAGGTCTTTATGAATTACATCGAATGAGGGATTAAGTCACCTGCAAAATTCAAATTTTTTTGGAGTGTATATCAAGAACCACACACAGGATCTTGAAGCAAAATATTTATGTGTGAGGTCACTTTTAAACATTAGAATTTCAGTTGTTTAATAAAATATTGAAATCATACAATACGATTATAACAATAAAAAATTTTATTGCAAGGCACTCGAACAAGTTTTTTAGACGTCTACTCGTTCTGGTTGTTTCTAAATTATTTATATAGTACAATTATCAAATAATATCGATAAAATGGTGGTCTCCAGTAAAAATCGTTTTCTTAAACACATCTACTTGTCAAATGACATGAAGTCATATCGTGGTATATCCATACACCTAAACTCACCATATTGATTTTTGCAACGCGCTTAAACATCATTTCTGGCATCTATTAATCAAATCCGATGCGAAAATACCCATATTGTAAAGGTTTTTAAGGAATATCAATAAACAGGAAGTCGCCATCTTGGAATTCAGAACCGCCTCAAACATCGTTTTCCGACATCTTCTCATCAAACCGATTCCTAAAATACCCATATTGTAGTAGTTTTCATGGAATATAACTGAGCTGGAAATATTTTTCATCGTATGCTAAAACCTCTTTTGGTTTTGGTTCGCAAAAAAAAGGTTGCGTTATTTGGTATTCGGTTCGTAAAAAGAGTTACGTAAAAGGAGGTAACGTAAAAAAAAGTGTTCGCAATCGGATGTTTGGGCGTAGAACCAAATGATCAACACTCGAACAAAAAGTAAATAGGGGAGAGTGTTCGGTTACCGGCAAGCTTTTATTTTAAGATTATATCCTCTGACTAAGTGCACATTATGCGGACATACATGCATCAATGGAAAGCTAAAGTCCCTAGCAAACAAATGATTAGGAAACTAAGTTGATTTATTTGATTATAAAAACTTTATTATTAATTTAGTACAGGGTCCGGCACTCGAAGTGTAACCAATTAAAAAGGCCATAATTTCAGTTTGGAAAATTACTTTTACTTAATTCAAAGTACAAAATGTGTAAAAATAATACAAAATTCAGAATCAATTCACTTTTGCTCGATATGACCACCTTTTGCCTTGACTTGATGACTTGAGAGAGCGAAGGAGTTGCTTCGTTTTGCTGAAAGCTGTCAATTTCCGAACATTGTATTTTCTGACGAGAAAATTTTTCCAATTGAGCAATTCGTAAACTCTCAAAACGATAGGGTTTACTTGACCGACCGTTCATACGAGAATTTGAGTCATCGATTGGCCACCAGGAGGCAGCACCCGCAACAGATAATGGTTTGGGCCGCTGTAACCGCAGATGGGCGCTCTCCAATCGTTTTCATCGAGCCTGGCGTCAAGGTAAATGCGACATATTATCGGGAAAGTATTCTGGAGGTTGCTTTGAAGCCGTGGGCAGACAAACATTTCGGTGGCAGACCATGGACGTTTCAGCAGGACTCGGCACCGTCTCACAAAGCTCGAGTGAACCAAGAATTGCTGAAAAACAACGTTCCGAACTTCATCACGTCCACACCACCAGATGCGAATTCAATGGATTATTCTCTTTGTGCCATTTTGGAGAGCAAAGTCCGAACTAAAAGATACACCAGTCTCGAGGCGCTGAAAAAAGTTATTGTCCGCGAGTGGGCCAAAATACCTGCAAGTCACATTCGGCCAAACGAAGCAACTCCTTCGCTCTCTCAAGTCATCAAGTCAAGGCAAAAGGTGGTCATATCGAGCAAAAGTGAAGTGATTCTGAATTTTGTATTATTTTTACACATTTTGTACTTTGAATTAAGTAAAAGTAATTTTCCAAACTGAATTTATGGCCTTTTTAATTGGTTACACTTCGAGTGCCGGACCCTGTAAAACGAAAAATTTTGACCATTTCAAAAAAGGTGTTCGAATACTGGCACCCCAAGAAAATTCGTTAAAAATGGAAAAAATATTAGTCCCTAAAAGTATGGACGCAATCAAAAACCGCTGCCATTTCGCAATGGTTAAGAATCTATCAATTTTTATGGCTGCGGCCTGTTACACTCTTCTCTAACCACTTGTGCAGTTGTTTATTCGTTTTCATTAGTTAGTTTCGAAATGCGTGGACATTCAGCAGAACAACGTCGAAAAATGGTGTACAAATGGTGCACAGAACGCGGACTATCACTGAGAAAGATAGCAGAAATGGAAAAAGTAAGTGAAAAAGCCGTGCGAAATGCAATCAGGAAGTTCGATGAGGATAACACCTTTGAGGATAAACCGAAAACGGGTCGAAAAAATGTCCTGCTAACCCTCAGTTGGATGAACGTATACTGAAGGCGTTCGAGCAAAAGAAGGAGTTTTTAGTTCGGGATGTGGCCAAAAAAGTGGACACTTTGAAGTCAAATGTTCTTCGTTTGAATTTTCGAACCTATAAGAAGCAGAAACAACCAAAACGTAGTCCGAAACAAGAAGCATCGATCAGGCCGAGGGTTCGAAAGCTTACAATACGATTCTTGCTGGAAATTTGAACTGCATAATCATGGACGACGAAACCTACGTGAAACTCGATTACAAATCCTTGCCGGAACCACAATATTATACGGGACGAGAAGGGCAAGTGTTAAACCAGTCCGAGACATCGATTGAAGTTGAAAAATTTGGTAAGAAAGCTATGGTCTGGCAAGCAATTTGTAGCTGCGGTAAGATTTCGAAACCCTTCATCACCACTGCTTCAATCTTAGGAAACATGTCTCGGCAGCCGAAACCATTCAACAGTTCGAAAAAGATTGGATAAAAGTGTCAAAACTTGTCGCCAAGAAGTCTGTACGGAATTTAATGAGGAATGTTCGCAAGAAGGTGCGCCAGCTAGTCTACAATGGCTAAGTAGCAAATGTGAAGAATAATATTCTGTTTTTGTACTCTAATATTATCAGTATATCGAATAAAATTAGAATATCTAACACTTGTGAATTATTTACAGCGAAATCAAAGAGCGTCCATACTTTCTGGGAGAGTCTTTAAAGACTTCTCTTTTTATTCTTTTCGGAGGCATTTTGAACAAAAGTTTTCATTGTCTAATGGTGACTTCGCCGTGACTCTCTTGGCCTATGATTTGGATGGTGGCGCCTTTGGTATTGATTTGGCCGGTCTTCCACCGGCTTCGCGACATTGAATACGTTACTGCAGTAGAATTTATTGGCTTCTTATCCACTATGGCTTTTCGTATCCACTAATGGCATTAATCAGTGCATTAAAATTCATTTTTCTTGACTTTGACGATTTGTTTGGAGTTGCCAATGCGAACAGAACCAGAGAATCAAAGTTTTTACTCATATGACGGATGTATTGTCAATTTGTCCACGTGTAGCATATCATCAGAGATGCCGGCTAAACGAAAAGTGTAGCTAGCAAAAAACATAAAGATCGCGCCAATTTTCAAAAGACTGTAAATTCTGACGAATGTCGGCAAACAATCGAAGTTTCAAAAGTCCGTAAAAAGTCTTCAGAACAAAAAAGTTTTGCTGGTTAACTACGAAATCCGATAATATACAGGCAAATTTGCGGATTTGGCATCTCTGCATGTCACTGACAATTTTTCACGATTTGTCGAAAAAAATGGGGTGTCGGTAACCGAACACCTTACTAAATCTGCATTATCCAATAACAACCAATGAACGAATGGTTGATAGCGTAAGTTCTTTTTCGAGTAGTTGACAGCATTTGACATGGTTTTACATAAATGTGGGTATTGGGGCTCAAATTATACTCGAAAGCCATGATTCGAGATAAACTATTTTATTGTAGATTTGAATTACGGATCGGTATAAATTTCTCGATATCCATGCGAAGATTTAGGTAGATCTGACATCGTTTAAGCTGTAAGGAGAAGCATAAGGATCGCGATTAGTCAAAAACAAATTCCTTGGATGAAATAACTTGCTCTAGTGAAACGTGCCTGGTTAGGGAACAGTACCGATTCCGGTCAAACATCATGTTGACGTGATTGTTTAATTCTTTTCTCTAAGCGGAGATTTGATTGCAGGAAACTACTCATGCAGTATTTGAATGCAGCGGAATTGCTTGAAATTTAGCCTCTGTTTCGTTTGAAAGGGAGGGACGAAAATGTCATCGCCATCTTGGAATGGCCCTTCCAATCTCCCTTCAAACACCATATCGAGAATTTTTCGGCAGGAAAGTCTGTTTACAATTTGAAGCCTCTATCTAGACAGAACCGAATGATTCGATGTTGTATTCTTACAAGCTACGCTGCAAACCTATTCGAAGGTATAGTTGTGACTACAATGTTTAATAATCGATTTGCTCGAAGCTTTTTCAATGCATTGCACTGTAAAGAGTAATTAAAAAAAAAAACACTTTCATCAATTTCGAAACAGTCTTTTTTTATGGAACAGACTGTAATATATTAGAAAAGTACGGTCGAACAAAACCCATATTCACAGGAAAAAGGATTACAAAAAAATACTAGGTAAGCTAACAAATACATTAGATACAATGCATTTAGCATTTGCTCGGGAAAAGAAGTTTGCCCATCAGGAATTTCGAAAACAATATTCCGGTATCTGCTTTACCTGTAAACAAATACCGAAAGATGCGTTGTACTTGGAATCTATTGGAGGGTAAGTGGATCGAATTGATTAGATTTCATTCAATCGAATATGTTGTGTACCGACTAGCCTTCCCGACTACGAGAGATACTTTTTCAATCGAGAAAGTCGTTTCGATCAGGTGTGTGCTGACGCAGGTGTAGGTGAAAAAGTTCTGCATAATTCATATATTTACTCCGGGTTACGACACATAACAGAATAGAACAGACGGAATCAGTTTTCTGCTGTCAATTGAATTTTTGAATTAATTGAATCGAAACTTGTTCCAGTATTTCAAGCTTGCTGAAGATAGCGATGGATATGACTTTAGGGTGGTCTCCAGTCTTGTCATTCATTTCTTGGATCATACGTCTTACTTCACTTTACTATGAGGCAGCTTTTTTAAAAATTCGTCCTATGGAAGAATGGGTAGAACTTAATCGTGAATATCTCGAGTATGTACGAAACGCATAAACATAGTTTTTTCTCCTAGTTAAAAGAAATATGATCAGCAATTTATTTTTTATATTTTCAACAGTGTGAGAATACCATAATTACCTCAATAAATTGAGTGTTGTCAAACTTTTGAAAACAATGAGGAAAACTCATTCCGCTTGTTTGAATTTCTCGTACCTGCGTACATTTCAGGTTTAGAATTTAGTTCCACACTAAAGGTTCAGAATTAAAAACTATGACTCTGGAACTGGATCCTAATTTGGGATTTTGGAACTGAATTTAGTGCCTTAATTTATGTTCGAAACTCGAATCCAGAATTTTGTTTTAGATGTCAACCTCAGAATTCATGAACAAAATTCCGGATATGCATTTTCGTTCTGGATTCTGGAACTAAATGTTGGATCAGATCTGATCCTGAATGTTAGAATTGACTTCTTATCCAGAAATAAATTCCTGAATTCAGTTTCAGAATTTAATTTTTATATTCAGTCTCAGAATTCATTTCCAGAATTCAAAACCTAGAGTGAATTTTGGAACCTGGATTCTGAAAATGAGCTCAGTTATAGCTAAATTTAAGTTTACTTCAATAGTTTTCAAATCAGTTTTTTTCGAGACTACACTAGATCTCGTCGCTTCAAGATTTTTATTTCAGGAAACACAACACTTTGTAATAAACTTATAAAACCGATACACTGAAGAAGGATGCAAATAGCACTCCGAAATACGTATCTGTATTATAACGTTTTATACACTTTCGGAAAAATAGTGACTGTGAAAATAGTGACTTTGTGAGAGTGTAATGACGTGATATAACATAGTGGAATTCAACGGTACAACAACAGTACTATTAGTGACAACATTCTACTAACAGCTCAAACAAAAATTTAGTGACAATGGTTACCAAGCCAAGTGAGCCTAATAGGTTTATTAAGTTAAGAAAGAAAATTGTGGGAATATCGAGAGACATTGCATTTTTGAAAAAATGCAGTAGATTTGGATTAACTCCCACATGCTGCAAGGTAAAGGGTGGGAGATCTTTTTCTAAAAATATTCAAAATAAAATTCAACACGAAATTCTGAAAGAGAAAACTAAAAAATTGTTTAGCATTCTGAACGTGAAAACTTTGGAATGTTATAATCTTCATTTAAAATTAGCGAAACAATATCCCCAAGGTTTCGAAATTTTCCTAAGCAAAGTTAAATTTGCAGAACACTGCGAATCTGAGCGAAAACGAATTCTCCTTCACAAGAAATTCGAAAATTTACGTTTCAAAAATTCCGCACGCCGCCCCCCAAAACCTCCAATACAGTTTTCAGAAGACTTCCTAATCAATCGGTCATCTCAGAATTTTACCAACGAACAAACAAAACTTCTCAATCTTGGGTTAAATTATGCAATTTCTTCTAAAGTAAATCTCGAACAAGTTATTATAGACGTAGAAACAGGCCTAAATAACTGTAATCTTTCTTTTTCTCAAATTAATGATGCCAGAACTATTGTAGCTGATATCATTAAAAATACCTCACTGAAAAATCAACAAAATATGGGTGATAAAGAAATAGTGAAACAATTGCGGGAAAAGCCTGTATTTTATGTTAAGGCTGATAAGGGAAACAAAGTGGTAATTATGGACAAAGAAGATTATGATAATCTGATAATTAAAAAAATCAATGACGGCCCTTATAGGAAACAAAGAGCCGACCCCCTTCCAGATATTATTAAAAAAGTAGATAAAACTCTTCATGAATGCAACCCAAACTTCGATATCAATCTCAGTAGTCTCAAAGTTTCTAACCCTTCTTTATCCAAAATAAAAGGACTACCAAAGGTTCATAAACCTGGTAACGAAATAAGGGAAATCATTTCTTCAGTAGGGGCCCCAACTCAAAAAATATCCAAATGGCTAGTAAAAGAATTCCAATCTATGCCAAAAAAATTCTTCAGTAAATCAGTTCCTAACACACAGACATTCGTTACTCAACTTCAGAATTCAGGCGATATCAAAGATGACGAAATGATGGTATCTTTCGATGTAACCGCCTTATTCCCAAGTGTCCCAGTGAAGGACTCAATCAATCTGTTGGAAGATTGGTTACTTCAACAAAATAGTAGTAGTTTATGGAAATGCAAAGTACGGTCTTATCTTACTCTAACTCGGCTTTGCATGGATGTAAATTATTTCAAATTCAGAGGGGAATTTTATAAACAATTACAAGGGGCACCAATGGGCAATCCACTCTCCCCGTTTTTATGTGAATTATTCATGGCAAACCTTGAAGAACTTCTAAATAAGCAGGGATTATTACCTAATCGCTGGTGGAGATACGTAGATGATATATTTTGCATCATCAAACGCAACGATTTATCGAACTTTTTAGAAATAATTAATAATTTACATAAAAATATTAAATTCACCTATGAGGAAGAGAAAGACAACAGTTTACCTTTCTTGGACATTCTTATTGTCCGGGAAGCAAAATCCTTAACTTTCGAAATATATAGGAAGCCAACCAATACGGACCGTGTCATACCAAATACTTCTAATCATCCCCATCAACACAAAATGGCAGCATTCCACCATATGATTCACAGAATGCTATCTTTGCCCCTTAGAAAAGATGCTGCGATAAAAGAGAAAAACTTTATTTTCGAAATTGGAAAGTTCAATGGATATCCAGAGCATACAATTCAAACCATCTTCGATAAAAAATTAAGACTGTTGAAAAAACAATCACTTACAACTTTGACCCCCCCTTCTGAAAATTTTAAAAGAATATCAGTGGACTTCAATCAAAACATTTCACACCCACTAAAATCAAAACTAAGAAAATTTGGTTTAGATTTAGTGTTCAGCAGTATGAACTACCAATTGAAAACTCTACTAGGTTCTACAAAAGATCCTACAGAGAATTTGAAAAAGTCTGGGGTATAAAAAATCTCGTGTCCTCATTGCGATAAAATATACATCGGACAAACAAAGAGAACACTGGACATTCGTTTCAAGGAACATATCTCAGAAATAGCGAAAGCATCCAAAGAATTGGAAAAGGGACTACCACATCACTTCAAGTCAAAAGTAGCAGAACATGCCTTTTTTGAAGATCATGAACTCTCTACTAATGACATAAAAATCTTAAGACAAATTTCCAATCCATGGAAATTAGATTCAGCAGAAAGTTTAGAAATTTTCAAAAATAACTCCATCTCTTTATTAAACCGAGACCAAGGGAATAGATCTTCTTGGCTTTTCCAGTTACTACCCATATCCAAGATAAAAACAAACATAGAAAACACTTAACTCTTCCAGTTTTCTGTTACCTGTTTTTACCTTTCATTTTGTGGTTTACCTACTTACGTTTCTACCTACTTACGTTTGTATAAAAGGAACTTCATTGCAGCATTCTTTCAATAAACTTATAAAACCGATACACTGAAGAAGGATGCAAATAGCACTCCGAAATACGTATCTGTATTATAACGTTTTATACACTTTCGGAAAAATAGTGACTGTGAAAATAGTGACTTTGTGAGAGTGTAATGACGTGATATAACATAGTGGAATTCAACGGTACAACAACAGTACTATTAGTAGTAGAACACAACACTATTTACGTAGTTTTGCGGTTTATTTTGAGAATTTTCAAAGCTTATATGAAAAAGTTAAAAATTTTGCAGTTTTTTAATCTATTTTTGATACGGTACGTATTACCCGCAAAAAATGAGTTTATCGTTATCTATTATAATTTTTTTTCTGTGGTCTTCATTGACTGAATGAATGAATAAATAAAGAAATTGATGAACAGAAGAGCAAAGACATAAAAAATATCAAAAAATAAATGGATAATTAAATAGACAACTCAATATATACAATAATGATAGGTATATTCATATCGAAATAAGTATATCTTATGATCCTACAACCAGAGATCAGCGGAGACAGTTAATAAATGAAAATATAAATAAATAATTAATTTGAGATATAAACAAATATTAACAAAAAATAAATAAATGAACGAATATATATATATATATATATATATATATATATATATATATATATATATATATATATATATATATATATATATATATATATATATATATATATATATATATATATATATATATATATATATATATATATATATGTATATAAATGTATAAATGAATAAATAAATAAATAAACAAATAAAAGAATAGATAAATCAATAAATACCAAAAATATGAACATTTCGTGATTTTTTGGATTGTGCAAATAGTACATATCTCGTTTTCTTCGGTTTCTTCGCGTTTCACCTTCGGCTCATCAATGCTTAAAAAAACCTTTTTTAATCCACCTAGTGGTGTAATGATGCCTTTCTCATATATTTATATTATATTTTCAAAAATATTACTAGAAGATTCTGTGAAGAAAAAATTCAATCATGAGTGAAACAGAAACTTTCTTTGGGTATGAACTAACATAACCTCTTCAATTTGTGATCAGTGATGTCAAGTTAATCGTCCCAGGTTGGCGGTTGAATGCATAGGACGCTGGTCTTACAAGCCAGTTGTCGTATGTTCGAGCCCCGACCTGGAAGGATTCTTAGTGTCAGTAGGATCCATAGTACTAGCCATGCAATGATTATGTACACTAAGAATCGGCTGCGAAGTCTGTTGAAACAGAAAGACCAAATTCCACAAAAGGAATGTAATGCTAAGACTTTACTTTGATGTCAAGTTAATAAGAATTTTTCTTAATTTTACATTGCCGCAACTCGAAGAATTTTACCCTTTTTTGCATCGTTGCTCTTAATGACGGTGTGAAATTCAATAGCAACGCGCTTGAATAGGCCTATACCTTCTTATGTAACTTCCGGTCAGGATATAAGAATCCCGTGCAAATCACTTGTTACCTATGACAATCAGATGGCTACATGTCAATATTGCCAAAAAGCTGTTCATTACGGTAAGCCATGTGATAAACTGGACAAGGAGACAACTACACCAAAGGACAACGGTGCTTCCTTTACACCAACCCCAACCAACCCCAGTACACCTGTGACAGTCACCAACAACAACGAAGCATCCCCTTCAACGAAACCATCAGTATTCCCTATAGAACAAAGTACACCAGCTTAAATCGCACACAACACCGACGATGAAGCAATGGATGTTGAGATACGCCACGGACAAAGTGACCCTTGATCCTCGTTAGATGGAAATGGAAGCTCATCTTCCCTCAGGGGCTCATTGTAATGCTTATACCGAAGGTCACACGCTTAGGTATCTAACCTTTCAACAACTCTCTCGCAATAAAGAACAGGTGTCAGGTGGAGGCAATTTTCAATTTAAAATACTTACACTGAAATCAGTGAGCCTTATAAAGCTTACTTCATTTAGAATTATAACAATCTTTTTCTCATATTGTGGCGCTCCTGGTGGACGGATTTGGAAGTTCTCGGCGCCCACGTGTCGGAAATTTTGTCTGCTTCACGTATGATTTTTGACATTCCGCAAATCGACTGTACTTTGTAAACAATCAACATGGAAGCCGAAAGAAGGGAAAAAATTGTGCACAGTTATTTGGAAAATCCATTGTGGTCTAGATCTAGGCTAGCTAAACAGCTGAAATTGCTCAGAAATACCGTATGGCGCGTTATCAAACGGTATAAGGAAACATTAACGACGATTCGGAAGCCTCAAGCTAATTGTCGGAGTGGAACTGTCGACCGGAAGCTGCGTGGTAAGATTTTGAAGACGATTAAGAGGAATCCTAATCTGTCGGACCGTGATTTGGCCAGAAAATTCAGTGCTGCCCATAGTACCGTGAGGAGAACTCAACTTCGGGAAGGATTCAAGTCGTATCGAGCTAGTAAACAGCCAAATCGGACCATAAAACATCATAGTGTGGTCAAAATTCGTGCTAGGAAACTATATCTATCTATCTGAAGCAAACTTTATTTCAATTGAAAACCAACAATGAATTGTTATTGTTCACCTGATTGAAAAATAAACTAGTTAATGCTAATTGTGGCTCTAATTTGGAATAAACGAGATGGTAAATCAACATTTTTCCCTCCCCCTGGATTGGCTCCGAAACCTTGAACTTATTCTTTTTCGTCCTGTTGCGGCGTAAATTACCTTAACGATGGAAACTCTGCTAGATGTAATTTCCTGTTTCAACGTGATTCAATCGCCACCGCTTTCAACGCTTGTTCGAGAAACAATATAAACTGAGAAGGAGTAACTTTCTCGGTTTGTCATTACACGTTCATAGTGTTTGCTTTGTGGGAATTTTGTCTAGATCTAGCAATGAGACGGTGTACAATCATTGTTAGAATAATTACTTTGTTTGCTCAAAAACACATAATTTAATCCACCCAGGATTTCATAGGTTCCATTAGATCACTGGAAACCCCACATACGCAGTCAGGCAGCTTTAAAAGGTCATGCCGATTTTCCGGTTTTCACTTTTGCTCCCGCAGAAACAACGCATAGATAGAATATTTGTATGAACAAACACGCTAAACCGCCATCCGTCAAATGCCGCACGGGAATCATCGTTCCGTATTCAAACGAGGCCTCAAGCTACCACCGGGCGGATGCTGGATAACGACCAACCCTCGGATGGCAGCCGATAGCAATTTGCGCGCCACGAAGCCGTCAAGGGACACTTTGCAGCCAACGGTTGGGCGCATGGCGCGTGAAGCCCTGCCAAAGTGTAGTGGACTAAACAAGGCCATGGTTGATGAAATGGGTAACAAAATCCACCAGCAGCTTCATCATGAAACATTAAACATATGCGAAGCGGCAACATTTGCCGCAGAACTTCTCGTGTTTGCATTCGGTTGCTCATTTACTGGGAGGCGTGATGTCGGTACGTTTGGCGGATGAAGATTTGGTCGGTCGGAAAAGCGAAATGTGGCAGCTGGTGCAACTAACAGCTTATACCGAACCGTGGCTGTTATTCGAGTAGACGACTGCTTGTTTTTCACAGTGAATAATTTTGCGCTAGATCAGTACATCGGTATGTACTTCGGAAGCGACAGAATGTCAGATCATTTTGTGGTCTGATCATTAGACTCTGCTGCAGGAGGTGTTTCCGCAGTCACAACGATGGGGAAATTTGTGGTTTCTTTGAACGTGATATAACGATTTTCGATCATGTATAGAATAATTTTGTAACTAGGGTTAGCACCTGCACTTGCCAGGCTGCTGGCCCAAGGGAAATTCTGCCGGGCCACACGCAGGTGTTACGATAAAAACTTGTTTAAACGAGAATGAGTGTAAAACTGACGACACGACCTGCCAGTCGACTATCAAAACTGTATCGCAAATTTAACTACCCTTCAGAAACTGGCAACACAAATTGGTAAATTATTGATTTTGCAAAACAGTTACCGGTAACATTGATTGCTACATATTGGCAACCTGAGGAATATAACCAAAAACAAGAAATTCTCACCTAAAATGGAACCACTGAGTGCAGTTGGCTCGCTGGCAGGTATAAAATTTATTCATTCAGAGAGTTTTGAGTCATTTTTGCTTATTTTGCTTCAATTTGTATCTTTCTTTTCCTAGAACAGAAACAATTTCATCGTAGTCACGGAAAGAAAGACTCTAATCAATTCACATTCGTAACTAGAAAGTTGTATTGTTTGGTGGTACCAGATTTTTTTATTTAACTTTTTCGGATTATTGTGTAATTATTGAGAAAAAAATCAAAAAATTTTTCAGTGCATATTTTTTTAAAGTGCCCAATCGATTCCCTACAACTTCTTCCTGAACGCCATTTTTGTACAAATAATGGTTTCCGAGTTACAACGATTTGAAAAAGGCAATTTTTGTGAAATGCAAAAATACATACGCCCTTTTTAAAAATATGTCGTGAGTCAGATTGACCTCTCCATAGGTTCAAAACTTATGGTTTGCCATACTGAAGCCATGTGCAAAGTTTCATCCAAATAGGAGAAGGTCGATTCTTATTTTGTCACTTTTTCGTCTACTCATTCCCGGAATTGCTCATGTGATGTAATTTTTTAGCTTTTTTGAAGAGAAGAATGAATGAACGAGTGTGAATAAACGGAGTTCGATTTCCCTTGACTTCAGTTCATATGGCACCCAATTGTCTACCTTTCGAATCATTCCCATCGCATTTGAACGTTGGCAAATGTCTGGCTGAGTAAATTCGAGTGGTTTTACAAGTTCTTCTTGCGTTTGTGACGGGTCTTGATTTCCTTCAAATTTTTCAAGTTTTACAAATTAACACCCCTATTCTGTAATCCGACGGATTTTTGATACGAACGAATCTACACTTTCGTTCGAGTTCGAATTTTGCATTCTTTATTCCGTTCGACTTGTATGATTCGATCGACACTCGTTCGGGAACTGCTGTCAACACTACTTACACATCCTTTATTATTCTCTGAACATGAACGAAACATTTCCGAGCAACGCCGGGTAATTCTGCTACTATAAAATATCCAAAAACAAGGATAAGAATTTTTTTTAAATAACTATTTATTGGAATATGAGTGAAAATTAAATTATTAAGATTTAAATTGGGTGTTCAGCCACAAGTGGTGACTTTTTGTGTATATATATATTAATATATATATATATATATATATATATATATATATATATATATATATATATATATATATATATATATATATATATATATATATATATATATATATATATATATATATATATATATATATATATATATATATATATATATATATATATATATATATATATATATATATATATATATGATTTGGTTATTACCATGAGGACATCATTTGCTTCCGCAATTCTGTGATTTTTGTATAGGGAAAATTCTAAATCTATTTGTATTGTGTAATGGGGAAAGGGAACTTATATACTAACTTACTAACTAATACAGAGAGCGAATCGATTCAATTGAAGATTGCATCGATTTTTGTTGGAATTTGCTTATAATATTATGTGACATTACATCTAATGGTTCTACATCTGTGTAACTCATTTGTACTAAACCAGAGAGGACGCTTCGAAATCATTTTCAAAATTTTATTCTGAATCCTTTGAAGCGTTTTCTTCCTGGTGGAACAACAACTTGACCGAATTGGTACTGGATAAAGCATGGCTGGTCTGAAAATTTGTTTATAAATTAACAATTTGTTTTTTTAGACAGAGCTTAGAATTTCTGATTATAAGAGGATATAAACATTTAATACATTTATTACACTTTGCCTGGATTCCTTCAATGTGATCCTTGGAAGTGAGTTTTTTGTGATACGTTAAACCTAAGTATTTAGCTTGATCAGACCATGTCAATTCCAAGCCATTCAATTTGAGAATGTGATTATTGTTTAGTTTAAGAAAAGAAGCGCTTGGCTTATGAGGAAAAATAGTTAATTGCGTTTTTGCTGCATTTGGTTTAATTTTCAATTATGACAGATAATCACTGAAAATATTTAAACTTCTTTGTAGGCGACTGCAGACAGACACTCTCAGATTTCTACCTGTGGCTAACAGACTTGTGTCGTCACAGAATAGCGATTTCTGACAACCAGCGGGTAGATTTGGAAGATCAGAAGTGAAAATATTATACAAGATTGGAGCTACGCTCGAACCCTGCGGAACACCGGCTCGTACGGGTAGCAATTCAGATTTACAATTCTGATAGCTAACCTGAAGAGTACGATCAGTTAAATAATTTTGAATCATTTTGATCAAATAAATAGGAAACTGGAAATCAGACATTTTTGCTATTAAACCTTTGTGCCAAACACTGTCGAATGCTGTTTCTATGTCTAGAAGAGCAACTCCAGTGGATAACCCAGAAGATTTATTTGCTTTTATCATGTTCGTGACTCTGACAAGTTGATGAGTAGTTGAATGTTCATGACGAAATTAAAACTGCTCTGGTAAAAAAATTGAATTCTCATTTATATAAGACATCATTCTCAACAAGATAAATTTTTCAAAAAGTTTACTGATAGAAGAAAGTAAGCTAATTGGGCGATAACTTGATGTTTCTGCTGGGTTTTTATCAGGTTTCAGGATAGGAATTACTTTAGCGTTTTTCCATCTTTTTGGGAAGTAAGCTAATGAAAAACACTTGTTGAAAATTTTAACCAGGAGTTTCAAGGCAACATTGAGAAGCTTTTCAATAAGAATATTAAATAATTGATTTAATTTCATCAAAATTCGTCTCAATAATGTCATCTTGTAATAACACTTGGGTTGAAATATGATCATATTTCATGAGACTTCATTTTCAATAGATTCACAACGTTCAAATTAAAATTGTGGACACTCTCAAACAGCTGAGCAAGTTTTTGAGCTTTTTCGCCATTTGTAAGAAGTATTTGATTTCCTTCCTTGAGAGCAGGAATTGGTTTCTGAGGTTTCCTAAGAACCTTAGAAAGTTTCCAGAAAGTTTTAGAATATGGTTTAATTTGTTCAACTTATTTAGCGAAATTTTCAATTCACAAAAGAGTAAATCTATGTTTAATTTCTTTTTGTAAATCCTTAACTATGTTTTTCATAGCAGGATCACGAGAACGTTGATGTTGTCGTCGACGAACATTCTTCAACCGAATGAGCAGTTGAAGATTGTCATCGATGATAGGAGAATTTAATTTAGTTTGAGCTTTGGGAACTGAAAGATTTCTAGCTTCGATAATATAATGATTCAAATTATCAATTGCTGTGTCGATGTCCGCAGAATTTTCTAAAATAGTTTCATGATCCACATGATTTTCAATGTGAGATCTGTAATCCAACCAATTAGCTCTATGATAGTTGAATATAGAACTAATTGGATTAATTAAAGCTTCGTTGGAAAGTCTGAATGTTACAGGAAAATGATCTGAGTCAAAGTCAACATGTGTAATCGGTTCACTCCAAATGTGACTTTGATCTGTGAGAACCAGATCAATTATAGAATGATTTTTCTCGGAAAAGCTACGGATTACTGGGATGAAGAACTGTGAAGTAACCAGCTGAGAGTTGATTATGAAGTATTTTACCATTACTGTTATTTTGCCTACAATTCCACTTTCGATCGATATCTTGTAAGTTTTTGCAAATCGCCTTTAAAGAAATTTAATTGTTCGCCGGTGCATTGGAATGGCAAATATGCTCCAGCGATGAAATAAATTGCATGAATGGTTTCAATAACTTTAGTATTGAAAGAAGGTAAAATTCGATGTTTAATTTGCCGTTGGACAAAAATGGCAACTCCACCACCCATTCCAGTAAACCTGTCAAATCGATGAACCACATAATGTGGATTGCTTTTCAATTTGACATTTGGTTTAAGAAAAGTTTCTGTCACAATGGCAATATGAATTTTGTGAACTTTGAGAAAATTATAAAATTCATTTTTACTCGACTTCAAAGATCGAGCATTCCAATTTAAAATATTCGAATAATTATTTAACATCGCTGTTAAATTTTAAATTCATTATAATATTATTTGCTTATTGTCATCCGATTTGAAATGCTTCAAAAAGTGATGAAGTCGAATTCATTCGGATGATCATTTGAAAAAGTTGATCTTGTAGGTAGATCATTTTATTTTCAGTTATATCGCCTAAATCAACTTCATTTAAAGAAGCGAATGGCATTGAAGGAATATTTGTAGGTAGACTGCCATTAGAAGAAGAGGATATGGCCGATCTACCTATTAATGAATTGTTTTCGTTAGAAGATGAACTGCAAGGCGGTCCTGTGTTTTGATTATTTACATTAGAAGAATTAAGTGGTAGATTTCTACTTTTATACTAGCATAACTGACATTGGAAGAAGATGATGACGAGGTCGATCTACCTGTCAATAAATTGTTTTCGTTAGAAGACAATTAGGCATGAAATTTGTAACGGTTTTTTGATTTTCAGGTATGTTCTGTAAATTTAAGGTCGTTGATTTCACTTGTTGTCTAAGCGAACGAGCGTTTAAAATTTTTTCCCTGGCAGGACATTTCAAATAATTGGTTTTATGATTTCCATCGCAATTTGAACATGAAAATTTATCAGTGGTTTCATTCATTTGACAAACGTCTTTCGAATGCGATTTACCACAATTCAAACACCGTATATCCATATGACAATTTTTGGTTCCATGGCCGAAACCTTGGCAACGACGACATTGCGTTAAGTTTGCAATACGATTATGCCGTTTATAATGTTCCCAATGAATTTTAATGTGGGAAATGAAACGTACTTTTTCTAAAGTTTTCAAATTGCTTACATCACTTTGATTGAAGTGTATTAAGTAAAGTTCATGGGAAATTCCAGAGCGTGGTACCATTCGTTCTTTTTTTTTTTCATAAGTATTACTTGGGAAGGGGCAAAACCAAGCAATTCAGTTCGTGCTCGCATCGCAAAAGACACAGTCGAAAATTTCTTACGGTCGCGACGACAGAAACAAAGACAATACAGTGCAGTGAACAATAGAGTGTACGAAATGGGCAAATACGATTTAACAAAGCCTGAAACTTGGCCTACAAGGCCAAATTCAATTTGTATTGATTTCAAGTGCTACAAAGTTAGACCAGCAGCAACCGAAATTGAAATCTTGCTTAAGGAACGAATGCATCTAAACGTTAATGATGTAAATTAGATTCAATTCAACAAGGCGTCTAACTGTGTGTACATTATGTTCAAACGTGAAAAAAAATGCAATTGCATTTGCTTCGGTTAATAACGGGGTGCACAGTATTGATCATGACAATGTTAAGTATAAAATCCCTGTGTACTTGGTGGACAATGCCATAGAAGTACGCGTGCATGACCTTCCCCCGCAGACCAGCGAGGGGTATGTTCGGGAATGTATGTCGCAGTACGGTGAAGTTCTTTCCATCGAAAAGGAAGTATGGCGGAATTTTTTCCCGGGTATCCGGAATGGCGTGCGAGTGGTACGTATGCAACTACGTAAAGCAATTCCATCTTACATCATTTGTGGTCAAGACGGGATACATCCGTGTAAAACGTTGATTACGTATGAAAATCAATTGGTTACATGTCAGTTTTGTGAACAACCTGCACACTACGGCAAACCTTGCACTGAAACTGCGAAAACAAACAAAACAAACAAAAACAAGGACAACCAACCAACAACGGAGACTAGTGAATGCCGTGCTCCTGTTTCAAAAGCACCTTCACCATCTAACCAACTATCAACTGCAATCAATGTACAAAGCGCATCTACAGCAACTGCAAATGAACCCAAGACTGCGATCAACAATGAAAACAAGGAAACGGAAACCACTCACAATTCCAACGATGTAGCAATGGATGATATGAGCAACGGACAAAATGACCTCCAATCTTCGCTAGAAGGAAATGGAAGCTCCTCTCCCCAACGACAACGAGATCCAACAATAAAAAAATTATATTGTGTAACAAAAACATGGGTAAATCGGCCACGTAAAGCTATACGCAAATTGGCCTGAATAAAAATTGTTATAAATAAAAAAAAAAAAAACCAAGCAATTCTTTTAGTTCATTTTTAATTTCATCAGTACTTTGATCATTTGATAAGCCTTTCAAGACAGCCTTGAAGGGTCTGTCTGATTTTATATCATATGAATAAAATTTATAAAGTTTCTCGGATAAATATCGGATAAGACGTTCGTAATCTTCCAATCCATCAACCAAGACTCGACATTCTCCTCTTCGTCCGATTTGAAATGAGACTTTTACTTCCGGGAGAAAAGTAGAAAGTTCAGTACAGAATGTTTTGAAGTCGGAAATCATCACCGTCACTGGTGGCATAGATTTTTGTTTCTTCCCAGAACGACAAGCGTCCATTTTGGGATTTTTTGAAGAATTTTCTTCTATATCGCTACAATCGGATTGAGGAAGTATCTCGTAAATATTGTTAGACGGCATAGAATCAACGGAAGGGAAATCCGTCCGTTGTCTTTAATTTTTACATTCAGATTCTATAAGATCGTGAATGTTATTAGAAAAATGTTAAATAACGGATTGTGATTTATTCCGTATTGAATTATTTTTAGCCTTAGGCTTGTTGCCTTTCCGGTTGGACGCAGGCATTTTTAAAATGAATGAAATTTTAAATTAAATTAACTAGGCTAAATCAGTCTTCGATTAGACTTCTAGTTTGGAAAAGTCTTGATAGAGACTGATTTTGTTGTAGTCTTAATAAAGACTGATTAGTTCGAAGAATAGTTCTTTGAATTGCTTGCCTTAAAAAAGACTGATTAATTTCTTAGTCACTCTAATATCACTCTTTGTATAGCCTTTAGAAAGGCTGACTAATTGTTATCCTTTAAAAAGACTGTTAGTGATTCAGGTAGTCTTGAAAAAGATTGAAGCCTTGAATCAGGAGCCAAGAGCTATACGGGTGCGGTGCGAACGACTGTTCAACACCGACTTGCGTTCTATATTATTTATTTTATCAATTTCTTAGTAAACAAAACCGTCACACTTGTATAAACAAATTAGAACGATTTTAAACCGAACAGAAGTAATACGTAAGCAAATCGATCGAGTAATGTTCGAGAATTTAACAACTCGAACGAATGATATTCGAGTTCATACCTAACTCGAACGGAATGCAGAATGGAAATTGCACATTCGATCGGAATATTTCTAATCGATCGCCGTACAGAATAGGGGTGTAAAATTACCACTTTCAACCGTGCAAACAACTTCCGACACACGTTCGCTCAGCGAGGCATGCTCAATTGAATTCAAAAATGGAAAAACGCACTCCAATTTATTCATTTCAATACTACCGCTGATTTAGCGGAACTGCCTTGCTTATGTTAAATATTAGCATCTATGCTATGCGATCTTCTGAGTACGAAATTGTCTTCTCGGTTAGAAGAGGCCATGAGAGTGAGAAATCGGTTGATATTTGTCAAAACTTTAATTTTCGGCCACTGTAATGCATTATTTTTTTTTCTTATTGAATGGAGACGTAGAAATATTTTCATGAAGCAGGTGTAATGAAATCGAAAATCTATTTAAAATTCTTTGTACTGTTTTATTTTTCATGGATTAAATTTGCACCGTTATATAGAAAACGAAGACATAGTCCCACGTCAAAATCATTGAAACGTGTTCTACCGAAATTGAATGTATATAAAATGTTCTTCACTTTTCTTCTTTCTTGCAGGTGTGACGAAGAACTTTTTCTATAAAATATAAAAAAAGGTGCAACCAATCGTGTTCCAGCGTATCGATAAAACACTCTCCCACACACACACACGTACGCAGAGGAGATTTAGACGACATCACGTTTCACAGCTAGGGGTAAGTAAGCTTTGGTAGCAGAATAATGAACTGGAAAGAAAACAATAAACTTTGATAAAATGGAAAATTCGCAGTATGATGCAAGAAGCAAGACGTTCGTCGGAAAGTCAATCGCGCTGATAAACATGAGAACGTGAGGTTGTCTTTCTTACCTATATAATATGGAAATTTTATTGGTCACGATGGATTAGATTGTTTCTTAGTGAAATACTTGTCATTGAAGGTAATATTCCGGAGTCAATCTGTTACGTTGGTTGTTCGTACTACTATTGCCGGAACATTCTGAATCTTCGCAAATCATTTCGAACCCGAAGTTCATAACCGCAGTAATACTTGACTCTATTCAATACTACAACTAACTGAGTTACAAATCCAGTATTGTGACATTGCCTAGGGCCAAACGAAAACAAGAACGATGGCCAGCAAAAACACATCCCTGCGGGTAACATTTCGCTCTCAATCACAGTTGTAACGGGCAAAGAAGGAGGATTAATTTATTGAAAAGCTGTGGTCGATGTACCACAATGGGAAACAATATCGTTACTGATACTCACCCGGTCCGGAATAGGCTTAATAATGGTCTAATCTTTTAACGATAATTCGTTTATTGCTATCATAACAGGGCTCAATTGCGTCTATTTGAAGCATCGGCACATCATCCCTCATCGGTTAGGCTAGGCTAGGCATCGGAGTACGGAGTTTGTGCGGTAGTCGGGGTTTGTACAACCATTTAAATGAATGATAGAGCTATTGTTGGGGTGTTTGAGCTTGGCTTTAGTGTAAAATGAAAAAAGTTTTCTGCCTCGTTATAAATTGTTCCTTAGACTCAAGAAATTTAGTCGTTATCTGTAAGAAAAAGAAATGGTTAATAAATGTGAAAAAAAATCGGTGAAAAATATCTAAACTGTTACTATCTGAAAAAGCTACGGAAGGAAATTGATATCCAAAAATTCCATAACAGAACATAACATGTCAATGTTTCCAGTATCAAACATTTCGGTGTGTCATCTGGTTCTCTATGACATAAGCGCCGGCAGTCTTACTATTATTTCAGGCGTGCCATAAGCGCTGAAAGTACTGCCATGGAATCAACTCAAAACACAGCATGAATTAACCCCATTACCATCCCCCCTCAAAGCTTAATGGTTTTCTACCCAGTTCCATCAGTCGACTTCCTTCACCTATCATATTGCTCGAACTGAGACGTGAATCCAGCGCAAGCTTCCACCCGTCGCCGATAGACAGCCAGCCAGCCAGCCAGCCGCGCTACCGCGTAGAGATAGAGACCGTAAATATTTAACCACATAAATCAATAATGTACCACCCTTGCTTGCTGCTGCCGCTCCCTTCCCTCGATTGTGTGCTGATAGTGGCCGTGGGGCTAAAGCTGCACCTTTCCTTTGAGCGGAGGCGTGAAGGATCATTATTTCCTGCTCTCGATAGGGTAGTTGAATGTGCGTTGAATTGCCTACATCCTTTACAATGTGGTTTGGTTCGCGTTTCGCCTACGGTGGGCGCATTCATTCAGGCACCGTACCAAATGTGGGGTGTGTCAACGATCGCCGCCTGGCAGTCGAAGGTCAAAAGCCGGTTACGCCGGTGATGGTGGTGGTAGAGTAATCGACATCGGGCGGAACTACGACTAGAACGGTGCAATCCAGTGCGCATTCCATCTGTTTCGTTCAAGGGATGAACATTCTTTAAAACCTGTATGTGGCCGGGATACAGGCAGAATGCTGTGAATGAACGGTTCATTAGGAGCCCTCAGTCAGGAATCAGGAATCAGAACTCAAATCAGAAATTGGCTCAAATGGCACGTTTCCCTTGATATTTGGAGATTTGCGACTTGCCATCAACATGTTTTTAGCATCATTTTCCCGATATATAAGAGGGAAGGATTGAAAGGAAATGGTAAGGGTTGGACTAGGAGGATGGGAAAAATTGACGACACAAAAGCACAAAAAAAAAACAGAAGTAAATTCTGCACCCCTAAGAGCTGCTGAACAATCCGCTGGGGATCACATTTAGTGGAAGCAGAAGTAAATTCTGAACCTCTACGAGGTTCCGAACAGTCTGCTGTAAAACCTATTTAGGTTTGTTACTATGTGCGTTAATTCTGATGAACGATGCACAGTTAAAAAAACCTCCAACCCCCGAGAGGATTTAGAGATTTTACAAAGCACTCCCGGAAGAATGCAGAACGATTCGCAGTATGTACGAGCAGAAGTAAATTCGGTACCTCATAAAGGATGCCAAACAATCTGCTAAACCCTATTTAAGGTGAATACAGAAAGGATTCATTCACTCCAGGAAGAACGATGAACCCTTCTGACTATAGCTCCTTACCACATTGGGTGAGAAATGAGAGAATATCCTTTAATTGTAGCTCCGCATACACAGACTCAACCATGTATGGAGAACCAAAAACCCGGATACGTAGTCAATGCGGGACAGTTACATATCAGATGATATGAGGTACCATAATCGCATTCACACAAATCACACGAATAATACTCAGCACATTGAATAGTAGCCATGTTATAATTAAGTTTGCAATTTCCAGTCATAGTTCCGACCAGAATACTGCAATGAAGCTTGGAAAAATGCCATTTTCAGATTTAAATCTGGTAAAAATGCTTTTATTTGAGCGCAAGTTTGCAAACTGCGCCAGTGGCTGGCATGTTTGGATGCAGCCCAAGAACGAATCTTGTGTTTCATCCAACTAGTTGAAAGTGGTAAAGCTGGTTCAGGACCAAAGAAATCATTCGTTGCACCAGCTCTAGCCAACTCATCAGCCCATTCATTTCCAGTAATACCAGAATGGCCGGTTACCCACAAGAAGTAGACAGCATTTGAAATGCTATGGTCTTCAATTTGAGTTCGACATGCGATCACTAGATTCGACCGTGAATCATTCGAACTGAGTGCTTTTAAGGCTGCCTGACTATCGGAACAAAAATAAATTCGTTTACCACAGATCCTCTGCTGAAGTGCCGATTGTATTCCACACAGAATCGCGTAGATTTCTGCTTGGAACACAGTACAGTATCTACCAAGTGAATGAGACTGCTCTAGCCTCATTTCACGACAGTAGACACCAGCACGACCATTCAACAGAGAACCGTCCGTATAATATTTTATGTGTTCTTCAAGTTGTCGTTCCAGACAACCAGACAATCATTCCTTACGAAGAGGATAGCTCACATTGAATGTTTTGAAAGGAAAACTCCATGTGAGAGTTAGGTCACTAGGAACGAGTAAATACTCATCCCACGTAACCATTTGAGACCACAAGCGAGTGTGGCTAGTAGCATAGTCTATAGGGTTACTGTTTCAAAGCCCTGTAACCTTAAGACGGTATACACAACACATGTAGTGGTTTAATGCCCAGTAGCACCTCTAGAGCAGCAGTAGGAGTTGTCGTGAACGCTCCTGTCATCGCCATTAGGACTATCGTTTGGAGATGATTTAGCTTTGACTGAACTGTCGCAACTTCTTCTCTCTGCCACCATACAAGACATCCGTATGATAAAATTGGTCTAACAATAGTTGTGTAGATCCAATGAATGTATCTGGGTTTGAGTCCCCATGATTTTCCAAAAGCTCGTCTGAATTGGCCGAAAGCCCTGCAAGCTCTTTTAATCCTGAAGTCAATGTGAGCAAACCAATTCAGTTTTGAATCAAGAATAACTCCGACGTAATTAATTTGATCGACCACAGTGACCTCTGAACCGAAGAACTGTAACGGACGAGCTCCTGTGATTATCCTACGATGAGTGTAAAGCACCATTGATGTTTTGCCCGGATTTACAGATAATCCAACCTGACCGCACCATTACTCAACAGATCGTTGAGCTTGCTGCATTAAATCAAAGAGAGTGTAAAAGCTTATACCGGTCAGTAATATATGATAATCGTCGGCAAAACCATAAGTCGGAAATCCAAGGTTATTTAGTTTCGTTAACAAACCATCAGCGACAAGGTTCCATAAAAGTGGGGATAGTACACCATCTTGAGGACACCCACAGACACTCAGCTTGCTAATCTCTGCTTGCCGAAGCGATGAACAAAGAAGTCGATTGCTAAGCATTGCGTGTATCCAATTTGTGATACTAGAAGGTATGCCATGACCACGGGCTGCTTCCAGAACTGAATTGAAAGACACGTTATCAAGGGCACCTTCAATATCTAGGAAAACTCCCAAGCAAGATTGCTTTTGTGAGAAAGCTTTTTCAATATTGTACACAACATCATGTAACAGCGTTGTAGTGGACTTTCCACGCTGGTAAGCATATTGCATTCCATGTAGCGGATGCACGCCCAAACTAACATTCCTGATATTGTGATCGACTATGCGTTCCACTGTTTTAAGAAGAAATGAGCTAAGACTGATAAGCCTGAAACTCTTCGCTTCCTCATAAGTGTTGCGATCGCCTTTGGGAAAAAAATTGCCAATGATTCCCTGCCAAGCTCTTGGAATATATCCTGTCCAAGTTTATTTATTTTTAAAATTTTGAAATTTATTTATTTCGTCAAGCAAATGTAGACTACATAAAAATGGTTTACAATGTTTACTTAGATACTACGCATTATTTCTACGACAAAGCTGAGATTTGATTTGATTTTTTGACATAGTAAGGTCAAGATGTTCGCAGTATTGATTGTAATGGCGCATTATTCGATTGACTGGACTGTATTTTGCATAATTTGTTCTAGCTTGTTTTTCTAAAAATAATTTCCTGGAACGTAGTTGACGGCTAGGTATATAAAAATTTAATTGCGATAATAATGGAGCTGATTGAATGCGTTGAGAAATAATGTCGCTGATAAAATAAAACATTGCAAAGTCGCGGCGTTCTTTAAATGTTTGTATATTGATGAGCATGCAGCGTGCTTCATATGATGGTAGAGGAAATGCTGTCCAGTTTAATTTACGAAGTGCATATAAAAGAAATTGTTTTTGAATAGATTCGATGCGTTCTTCGTGAATAATATTTTATGGATTCCATACTAGGCTGCTATATTCCAAAATAGGTCTGACATATGTAGTGTATAATAATTTAATTGTGTATGGGTCCTGAAAGCTATGACTGAAGCGTTTAATAAAGCCCAGCATGCTATTAGCTTTATTGATTATGGTATTGTAGTGTTCCACAAAAGTGAGCTTGGAGTCTAAGATTACGCCTAAATCTCTTACAATTTTACATTTTTCTACAAGTTGATTTCCTAGATGTATGTTTGTGGATATAGTTTTTCCTACTGAAAGTTATTGAGTTACATTTTTTTACATTGAGTTGGAGTAGACTTTTGCAGCACCAAATGTGGAACAGATTGATTTCGTTCTGGAATATTACAGCGTCGTTGATATTTTTAATTTCCATGAAGAGTTTCATGTCGTCTGCATATATAAGCACTTTCAGATTTTTGAGTATGAAGGAAATGTCGTTTATATGTAAATGAAAAGGAGAGGCCCTAAGTGAGAACCCTGAGGTACGCCAGAAGTTACATTTATTGGTTCAGACAGAATGTTTTAGAAGCGGACTACATGCACACGATTCGTTAAGTATGATTTGAGCCATTCAAGAAGAGTATGTTTTATGACATATTTTTGTAGTTTGTGTAGAAGTAAAGGTATGTCAATACGGTCGAAGGCTTTGCTAAAGTCAGTGTAAAGAGTACATTTATTAAGTGATTTTGTTTATAATGTGATAGAATTTGTTTACTTCGACGTCGACATTTCCTTCTGTACTCAGTATGTTCCGCCAATTTATTATACTTAGTCTACACTTGACTTATTCAAAGTCAATTTTATTGTATTCCGGCACTTCCTCATATTCCAAGTCGTAGGGAAGGGATGCATTGTGTGTTAATAATGAATATTCAATTGCGGTGTGAAATGCTTCATTTTTCCATAATGGCAGGTTTGATGCGTTCACACAAAAGTCTTCTGTGCAATTTGTGAAAAGAAGGTCTAAATATGCGTTTTGTTGATTTTTTACGGAGTTTACTTGATGTAGGCCAAAATTAGAAATTTTGTCGAAAAAGTAGTGCAATGTTTCGTTTTCTCCTACGACTGGAAGTAAGATTGATTCATTTTCAATGTCAGAAATGAAGTCCGCATTACGTTGATTGAAGTCGCCAAAAATATGAAGCTTTACTTCAGGTTCCATATTCGAAATAATTGTGTCTAAAGATTGAAAGAATAATTCAAAAGAGAATTTGTTCGCATTTTCGGGTGGGAAGTAGACAGAGCAGTAAATATGTTCTTCTCCCAATATTGAAACTTTGGCCCATACATGCTCAAATTCTTTATATTTAGGAGTAATAATTTCTGCAGAAGTAAAGCAATAGTAAATGGCTATGAGGACTCCACCTCCAGATTTTTTCTGACAGAGAGATAAATTTCGGTCGTGCCGAAATACGTTAAAATTATTTCCAAATACTTCTTCGTTTCTTACACTTTCATCCCAGCTGCTTTCAGTTCCAAGGATTACGTCGAAAGAGGAGGTTATTAAATTTTGATGAATTTTTTTCATTTTGGCCGGGCTTTTCATGCGGTTGAAATTTTGGCAATAGACCAAAATTTCAGTCACATTTTGTCTGTGAAGCGAAGAAGTTTTTGAGAATTCTGGAATACTTACATCACTAATTTCTGTGTCTATTCCTTCGTCGCAAGACTAAAAGTAAGTATTTTCTTCCAAACATGTTAGAAATGTGCATACCCTTTCTGCAGTAACACTGGGAAAACTACATCCTTTCCAGGAGACTTGTACGGAGCAAAACTCTCAACTGCCCATTTGACCGATTCAATCGTCACAACGCTTCGAGCAAGGGTCCAAGAATCGTAACTACCTTTAAACGTCTCGGGAAGAGCTGTCGGTGATGGATCTATACATCCTGGAAAGTGAGTGTTAAAAAGATAGTGAAGTACATCGCCTTCATCAGACAAGTGCTCACCATCTGAAGTTCTTAATAAACTGACATTAAAGTCCTTAGACTTCGAAAGTAACTTATTTAATCTGCTAGCCTCGTTGAGACTAGAGACATTTGTACAGAGGCTTTTCCAACCACTTCGCTCAGACGATCGAAGAGCATTTTTGCAAGCCCTCCGACCCGTCACGAATGCCTCCGACCCATCTCTGCGTCGGTGGTTCCAAGCTCTTCTGTATAGTTTCCTTAGTCTAGCAAGTTCAGCATTCCACCAAGGAGTTCCTCTAGTAGCTCGCACAATCCGAAGTGGACAAGCCTCTTCATATGCTGCAACTATGAGTGAGTTTGTCTCGTCGACAACAATTTCCAAATCAATTGGGGTTTCAATTGTTGGTTAGTATCCGTAAAATCTAGTCGCCAAGCCCTCTTCATAGAGGTCCCAGTTTGTAGATTTGGGATTACGATATGTGATAATATAAATGATATAACGTTTGAATGATCAAAGAAGATGTACTTATGATCAGACAACGAAGGTTCGAGCTCATCGGAGACGAGCCAATTCACCAACTCATGTACAATTCTATCAGAGCAGAGAGTTACGTCCAAAACCTCCCCTCTTCCAGATCTCGCAATAGTTGGTCGATTTCCTGCATTGACTATGTGCAGGTTTGTACTGCTCACAAATTCCATCATATCAGAGCCTCTTGAATTTATATCTGTGCTGCCCCAAATGATTTGGTGAGACATTATAGACATATTTCCTGTCTATGCCATCAATAGTCATACCAACTGTGACAGCATAAATATCCCGAGTTGTGAGCTCCGATATGAGATAAACATCGAATGCACTATTTGCAAGTATGCATGCTCGAGGCATTTCACGTGGATTAGTCATACCGTTCTTGTTGAAGGCAACAAAGTTTAACAATTTTCCAACGTAGAAGTTTCCCTTTTGAAAGTATGGTTCTTGAACCAAGCTATAGAAGCTTTACCTTCTTGCAGAAGTCTGGATAGATTTATAGTTGCTGTAGGTTTATGCTGGAGATTGATTTGTGCCACTCTAACCATTATCAATTAGAGTAATGAACACTCCATCTCCAGCACTTATCGTACAACAACTAGAAGAAACCAAATATATTGGCTTATAATCGCTTATAGCGAACCATGTAAGGATTTTTTTTCAATGTTTTAATCATTTAAATCCCACGAGTTGCGAAGAAAGAAGTCGTCAACTGTGCCAGAGCTTCGCTTAACACAGTAAGGGAAAATCCCAAGATATTCCGTTCACGACTGCATTGTTTAACCACCTGTAGCCATTCAGTCATCGGTACGGAAAAAGGTGCATTTTTTAGGAGTTCCTATTTTTGTGGCCTTTTACAACATGGAACAGGAAACCAGTGGATCAATTCTTGGTAGAAAATAACTCCGCCGGATGCCACACGGCTTACCTGTTTGGTGGACTTATACCAACGGTGCAGATGGACCGTAGCGTTATTCTTAGCCAGTTGGGAAAACGCTACCGACACTACACGGTTATCTAGGCTGCTCAGAGAGGGAAGTTGACATTGATGGTCAACTTCCATGGATGGCCGAGCAGCCGGTAAAATGAACAGTTATCGATAATGCATTTTGAAATAATTTGTGGGGCTGAGCTCACTCAAATCCAAAGGATCTAAACTAAAAATTAAAACGATTGAGATTTTTTAAATTAACTAAAGGCATAAATTATTCATTCGATTGAACTCTGGTAGTGATAGAGCAGAAATACACGCAAACCTAGGACAGGACCAGACAACTGGCCTCTTTTCTCAGAAAAATATTTCTCTTCTTATTCCGGTTGCTTTCTTTTATAAATAATACATTCCTCGCGATCACTGTTGCAGAGATAGTTATTCATTCTAAAAAGCTTCTCCTCTCATAACAAGCGAATTTGAAATCCCAGAAAGTATGGACGCACTTTGATTTCGCTGTAAATAATTCACAAGTGTTAGATATTCAAATTTTATTCGATATACTGATAATATTAGACTACAACAACAGAATATTATTCTTTACATTTGCTACTTAGCCATTGTAGATTAGCTGGCGCACCTTCTTGCAAAAGTTCCTTATTAAATTCCGTCTTCTTGGCGACAAGTTTTAACACTTTTTTCCAATATTTTTTGAACTGTTGAATGGTTTCGGCTTCCGAGACATGTTTCCTAAGATGTGCCTTCGTTATTGCCCAAAATTCCTCAATTGGTCGAAGTTGTGGGCAATTTGGTGAATTTATGCCTTTTGGGACGAAAGTGACATTTTTGGTAGTATACCATTCTACCGTTGATTTCGAGTAGTGGCAAGAAGCAAGATCTAGCCAGAAGACAACAGGACCCTTGTGGCTTCGAATCATGGGTAGAAGGCGTTTTTGTAAACATTCCTTGATTTATATTTCGCTGCTCATTGAAGCAGTGGTGATGAAGGGTTTCGAAATCTTATCACGGCTACAAATTGCTTACCAGACCATAGCTTTCTTACCAAATTTTTCGACTTCAATTGATGTCTCGGACTGGTTTAACACTTGCCCTTCTCGCACGTAGGTTTCGTCGTCCATGATTATGCAGTTCAAATTTCCAGCAAGAATCGTATTGTACAGCTTTCGAACCCTCGGCCTGATCGATGCTTCTTGTATCGGTCTACGTTTTGGTTGTTTCTGCTTCTTATAGGTTCAAAGATTCAAACGTGCCTTAGCACGAAGAACATTTGACTTCGAAGTGTCCACTTTTTTGGCCACATCCCGAACTGAAACGTCCTTCTTTTGCTCGAACGCCTTCAGTATACGTTCATCCAACTGAGGGTTCGCAGGACCTTTTTTTCTACCCGTTTTCGGTTTATCCTCAAAGGTGTTATCCTAACCGAACTTCCTGACTGCATTTCGCACGGCTTTTTCACTTACTCCTTCCATTTTTGCTATCTTTCTCAGTGACAGTCCGCGTTCTGTGCACCATTTGTACACAATTTTTCGACTGCTGAAAGTCCACGCATTTCGAAACAAACTAATGAAAACGAATAAACAATTGCACAAGTGGTTAGAGATAAGTGGACTCAGCCATAAAAATAGACAGATTCTGAACCATTGCGAAATGGCAGCGGTTTTTGGTTGCGTCCATACTTTCTGGGACAGTTTTTATTTATCTATTCTATACGTATCGTCTTCGACTCGTTAGTTCAGAGCAGTTCAAATTTGAACTGCTTAGTGCAAAAACTTAGACAGTTCAATTTGAACCGCTAGGCAGACGTAAAGTTAACACTATTTGCGAAACACTTTTTCATATTGCGCCGAAATGTTATGTCTTTTCTGACGTCCCGAAGAAAACGAATAGGCGACTGAACTGGCCGACCACAGATTTTGATTATATTGGGGTTTAGCTAAAAGACGTTTTGTGCTTTGGGCAAACAACCGATTTCACTATTCTTTACTTTCTCTTAGAATAGTGAAATCGGCTATATGTTATATCAGTCAAAAATGTTATATCAGTCAAAAATATAGCTCTGAATTCATTTTGATCAAATGCTTGTTTTAAAGAAAACGTTTAGTTGAAACAGTTTATTAAAAAAAATTTAAACGCTTATTTTTGGGTAAGTAATTTTTGCATCTTTATTAAGGTATCCAAAATATTCAATTTGAGAAAAATACTAGCAAACAAAGGTATCCAAAGATTTGGTGTTATTCTCAAGTACAACTAACATAATCAATATTCTCATCCATATCACACTTCGTGATTTCTGGCTTTCTCTTTGTATCATCCAGTGATTGTTAAATGTACTCGTATACTTTCCACATTGATTAAAAACAAATTGAACTTGTATCCTATTGAAATTATTAATTCTAAAAAGATGATCCGGAAAACAAAATATGCAATATCAAACCACATTGTTACTGACGACACTGACAATATTTTTTTTATCGCCCTGCAGTAATATTAATTTCAACAACTTGTACTTGCTTATGTCAATTTCAACCAATCACGAGCTGGTCCGAAACTGTCTCTCGAAGTGGATGAACAATTGTCAGGCCCTGTCCTAGACGCAAACAAGTAAATCATAACTTTTTAAAAGTCACATTTGTTTGTTTGAGTATGTCATACACATCAATTCTCGATGGTTACTTTGATTTATTTGTTTTCGATGCCATGGAATATTATTTCGAAAACACAAACTATCCATTTCTTGTGTGGTATTTAATTCAAATACTTTAACACTATCTTTTTCCCGCTTCCTAGTGCCATTATTGCCTAGTGATTTCACAGCATTTCACTGCCAATTTCCCATCATTCCAATTCATCGAGTCCAGATACATAATCCTGCCATGAAGGTTGCAATTTTATTTTCAATTTTATTGAATTATTTAAGACCGGATTGGCTGGTTGAGTTGATTACGGTAGCACCGTAGGCTTCTCCGTCATTCTCTCGTGCTGGTACGAAATACGCCGTACTTTAGTTACCAATGCGAAAGCGCTTCTGCTGTCAGCGTGGTATGGAACCGATGTTGGGGAAAGCAAAAAAAAAAGAAAACTCCCCCGTGCAAGCATCAGTTACTAATACGACCCGACCATAAACTGCTTCTGTGGTGTCCGCGACGGAAGAAAAATGAGAGCAAAGATCGGTGATGAAGATGAACTATCTGGAAAAATTCAATTCCAGTAACATTATTCAATTAGAGTCACAGTTCACGACGATGTCACGCCGCGTCAAATCGCTGACCAAACTGGTTGGTGGCCAACTCTGTCACTGTCCGTTTGTTGATGTTCAGTTTAAGTGTATGTGCAACGAGTCCTCCAGCTTGTAAATTAAATGCATCACAAGAAGTTAGTCATGCTGGACCACTCGATGTTGATTAGTTTGAGTTTGCTTTCAATTGCGAAGTTAATTCACTGACGTGAATGTAATGTTTCGTGTGTGTTGGGTTGTCTTGATGTTGGAAGAATATTCGGTTTATCTATAAATCATTGGCAAAAGACTTGTAATGATCCAGTTACTTTGAGATATGGCATACGTTATTTTAAGTCTAGACAATTTACTAGAAATAATATTATCGTATAGCACAAAAAGAAGTAGTTCAAGATGGCTCCCTTGGGGTAACGCTATGCTGTGTTATGCTGGAAGTATTAAAGAATCCATTTACGACTTTAACAGAGGCACTGCAACCCGTGTGAAACTGATAATTACGATTAGTTGTCCAATCAAAACCAAAACGAGGATGTTAAAAAATATCGTGTGTGAATTATAGTGCATTTAATTTAACAAATAATACAAAAAACCGGAACCTTAATAATTGTGAACCTGATCTTTGTTTATCAATTAATTTATTTGAATCATTACAATTTCATTACACGCATCCAATGGCAAGCGGAAAAAATCATGCAATTAATTTTAATTATGGGTTGGCAGTAAATAGTCCAGACAACATACCACAATGTTGAATCCTGGGTTTCTTGCTACGTTGCATATTCGATCGTTAGACTTTAATTGCGTAGGTGTATCGCTCGCCAAACACATGACATTATATTTGCAAAATTAATTGTGTAAAGTTTGCAGTTCCTCATTTTGCTATAATACCAGGTAGGGACAACTTTTCAACCACGATCACAAAAACGGCTTTAGTGCTACATATACGCAGAAAACCGTAACTTGATTGTTTTAAACATTTGTCGAATTGAATCAAAATTGTTATTGTCAGCATATTAACGAAAACTTTTATCGTTAACCAGAATTTGTTTTATTAAACTTTTCTCTGTGTATCGCCATACATATCACGGTTGATTTTCCAAAAGGGCGTATAAGCAAGTGACAGTTAGTGTCACGGTAGATTTATGATACAAAGCCGAGATATTCGATTAACAAGTAGAGGTATGCATTTCTGAGCGTTTCAATTTTCAGCAGTTCTTCAGTCAGAAAAAAATACAACACGACCGCTAAACTCAATGAATTATCCTGAAAATTTCACAGAATATTCTCAACTAAATTTCGAAGACATTGTCTGGTGGGATTCTGCACCGTTTCCAAGAAAATTCAATTTGAAACGGGAAAATAGCAAAAAACCTACCACTTTACGGTACTGTCCTCAGCCCTTAAACAACATGATACGTGGTTTGCTGACGTTTTTAAACAATTCAGAAGTACTATGACAGTAGGATGACACACATGCGAAACAAACATGTTTTGATTCAATGACAACTAGACCAATGCGGTAGGATTCGGTTCATAAGCGAGGGATAGGTTTTGACACATTCCGAAAGTTACCGCTGAAAATACAAAAATACGAATATGTTGCGTTAGTATCATGAAAAATGCAATTATTCCAAATTCGACATGAATGTATTTCCATTACGTTTCTTTATTTTTTTTATAGTAAATAGGTATAAAAAAGAAGAAAACTTTACCGAAGTATGGAAAAGCATGTCTGTTTAATTCGTATTCATGTATTTCAGTTATGTCTGACATTAGTCAGTAGTATTTTCGTCCGTAACATTTTTTTTATATGACTAGCAGTGCTCGCATATGGGTTCGATGGATTTTTCACTTTTAACTTGTTTCGAAAACATTTTTTCAATGAGCGCCGATGGCAGTATGGAGCTCTCCCTACTCGGATAATTTTGCATGTGAAAATTCGGGAGAAATCTTTTGAATAAAGTTCCATCAAACGAGTTCACATTATCAGATATTATAATAATAATGTTAATAATAATAAAAAAAGAATTTTACTCTTATTCTTTACTCACTACTGCATAACGTCAAGTTTCACTCACCACCCGTGTGAAATCTGTTTCATTGGCCCCGACTTCAATAGTACACGCCTAAAAATGGATTCATGTGTCGACAGGATCGGGCACACTGGTATCTTCATATACGAACTAGAGTTCTAGAATATATTGCGCATTTTATACTTGATTAGATTCCAGCGAGAAAACTAATTACACAGTAAGCTTCTCTCAGTAAACACATACAAATAAGCCTAGTACATGAAAACTAGTAGTGCCACATTTTCGGCTTTAATTTAGAATATTTTCTAAACTCACGAATAGTGAATGAAACTCCAGTTCTCCATGATGGAAAACAACTAGACGAGAATAAACCTATTATTTCATTCGTAAACAATCTAAGCGTTTAAATTAGAAGAGGTTTTCAGTTAAGCGCATCCACCATAATCATAAATTTATATTCATATGTGAACCTAGGAATCGTTTCATTTGTCATGTCATTGTGTTCGGTCCTGTCTTTTATAAAGGGTGATTTTTTTGAGAGGTTGATTTATGAAATCCCTATTGGAATCTATAGAACGATCAACATAATTTAATGTTTAACTATCAACATAATTTAATGTTTAACTATCAACATAATTTAATGTTTGAAGATGATTTCATGCAAATGTTGGGTAAGGTCCAATTTTGACTCTCTCTCCAACATGTCGGTCGGTATTTCACGAATAAAGCCACCAGCCCATTATCCATTCCAAATAGTGACTTTTTTGGGATGCAATGGTAGCTCTTGCAATGCTTCTGACTGGTCTATACTCCAGACAATTTTGCTTGTTGACGTATCCATTCAGCTTCGTCGCTGAACACAATTTTTCGAAAAAAAGTGAATTTTCCTCTAACTTTGCCAATTCATGATTAGATTCTAGATCAAACGACGATTAATGATTAAATTATAGACTAAACTGAACAAGTTTGATAATGACACAAGACACGACTCTCGGGTGATCTGTCAAAAACAGTGTTGCCAAAAAGATACCAGCAAAAATCACCCTTTACAAACCTGTATTTTTTTGGAATTTTGTTTTTGGTTTGTTTTTTTTTTAAGTTCCCTTTCGAATTTTTATAACTTCTTCGAGGGGCACCATTTTTTGTACAACGGACAGTTTCATAGATATAGCGTTTTGATGGAAGGCTTTACAAAAATCAGCCTTGAACCAAATTGGTCTTTCCAGCAGTGCAAAACAAATGGGAATATGTGAAGTCTGTTGACTTGTTATCCATTTCTGTAGTTGTTCAGGTAAGTCAAGATAGTTTTTTTTTCATTGCCGTTTTAATCTTCCGAGCGAACGGACGTGAATTGGATTTACTGCGAGAGCATTGAAAACCAGTTGTGTGTGTGATAAAGTGGTCGGACGATATTGTGTAGACAATAGTGCTTTTTCCTCTGAGAGGTTTTTTTTGCGCATTATATAATAGAACAGTGCCTTATTGTGAGCGGTCGATCGAAACGGTACCGTTAGCCGGGTATTGTTTTGTCGATCAAGGGCAACTGTGCGGATTATAAATAAGTGCTTTTTCCTCTCGGAGGTTTTTTGCACACCATCAAAGCGGCGATACGCCGATCGACAAAGTCCAGCTTGGTGTCCCCCGTTGGATCTTAAGTTAAGTACTGTTACTTCGTTTATTTTTATTTCTTCATTTGACCATTATATTTTCCCCCCGAATCATTTGTTTCTGCGCGGAAGTAGTTCCGCGACATGTCTAATTTAAATCCTGACCCCCCCGCGCCCGATGTTCAAATGGAGACCTCTCTTGACTGTAAAAAGTCACGCATAAAGAGCTATCCTGATGGGCTCGCACTACCGGCCGGGCCTTACGCGGTCTATTTCCGGACCAAATCAAAGGAAAAAAAACTGAATATTTTAAAAATATCGCGGGACCTGACATCGCGATATAATACCATCAAAAGTATTGATAAAATACGTCCAGACAAGCTCAGGGTCCTGTTTACCAGCTCAAAACAGGCTAATGAGCTTGTTCAAAAGGATCCTTTTACGCTGGAGTACCGCGTCTACGTGCCAGCTCGCGAAGTCGAAATCGACGGTGTGGTCACCGATTCGAGTTTGACTTGCGAGGACGTTCTTAAGTACGGGGTGGGCTGTTTTAAGGATCCCTCACTTAAGAACGTCAAGATACTGGATTGCAAGCGATTGCATTCAGTATCGATCTCCGGGGATGGAACAAAGTCCTATCCCCAATCAGACTCTTATCGTGTGACCTTCGCCGGCTCTGCTTTGCCCAACTACATCCTCTTGGACCGGGTTCGTTTACCTGTTCGCCTATTCGTACCCCGAGTAATGAATTGTACTAATTGCAAACAACTGGGGCATACAGCTACTCATTGCAGCAATAAGCCACGTTGTGCTAACTGTGGGGAAGCTCATGCGGGCGGCTCTTGCGGTAAGGATGCTGAAAAGTGTCTCTACTGTAAGGAGGGTCCGCATGACCTCTCTGATTGTCCCGCTTACAAACTGCGAGGAGATCGGATGAAGCGTTCCCTGAAGGAACACTCCAAGCGTTCCTTTGCCGAGATGGTTAAGAGTGCCACCCCTCCTAAACAGACAACGAACTCATATGCCTGCTTGTCAACTGACGAGAGCGATTCCGACAACCCTTTGGAAGGTCCATCTTCGGCGGTCCCTCATAGCTATAGGAAAAGAGCAAACAAATCCTATCATAAGCTCCCTAGTAAGGGTTCGAAGGTGTCTTCCGAAGGGCTTCGAAAAGTTACAGCTAACGGGAATCGTGACAAACCACCGAAGCAAAAAGCTCCTGGTCTCGGAAAACTCAATTCCGATATGGAATTCCCATCACTTCCAGGGACTACAAAATCCCCAAGCGTCCCTGAAAATCTCCCAGATAACCAACAAGTTCTCTGATGTTGTGGACTGGATTTTTACAACTTTCAATATTTCTGAGCCTCTTAGAAGCATTTTAATTGCTTTCATGCCAACAGTAAAAACATATTTGAAGCAGTTGACTGCAAATTGGCCCCTTCTCTCAGCGATTGTATCCTTCGATGGCTAAATCATCCACCGAGGTCACGGATCTAATCACTGTTTTACAGTGGAATTGCAGAAGTATCATCCCAAAAATAGATTCATTTAAATTTCTAGTAAATAATATGAAATGTGACGCATTTGCATTGTGCGAAACTTGGCTAACTTCTGAAATACCCTTAAACTTCCACGATTTTAACATTATTCGCCTGGATCGAGATGATCCCTACGGAGGTGTACTTTTGGGGATCAAAAAGTGCTATTCTTTTTATCGAATTAACCTCACCTCGATACCAGGTATTGAAGTTGTCGCATGTCATGTTACAATCGAAGGTAAGGACCTTTGGTTTGCTTCCATCTACATTCCTCCTAGAGCCTTGGTTGGGCATCGGCGGCTCAGTGATATCATGGAGCTCCTTCCCGCACCGACGTTGGTTTTAGGCGACTTTAACACACACGGTACGGGCTGTCTTCACGACAATAACAGATCAGCTATGATCCATGATATTTGCGACAACTTCAATATGACAATTTTGAATACGGGAGAAATGACACGGATCCCTGCACCACCAGCAAGACCAAGTGCGCTGGATTTATCCCTTTGCTCGACATTGCTACGGTTGGATTGCACGCGGGAGGTAATTCCTGATCCCCACGGTAGCGATCATCTACCGATCGTAATATCAATCACCAGCGGCGGAAAACGATCGAAGACAATCAATGTTCCGTATGACCTCACACGAAATATTGATTGGAATAGCTATGCGACCTCGATATCTGAGAAACTTGAAAGAACTCAACAACTTCCTCCGGAGGAAGAGTACACGTTTTTGGCTGGCGACCCAAGCTCAGACGAAACGCGTACCCGGCGCGAAAACTAACATCCGTCCTCCCAACCCGTGGTGGGACAAAGAGTGCACAAATTTAAACGCGGAGAGAGCCTCCGTGTATAAAATATTCAGAAAAAATTCAGAACACCTGATAATTACCGGAATTACGCGGCGTTAGACGTTAAAACTAAGAACTTGATTAGAGCCAAGAAACGCGGTTACTGGCGTCGGTTCATAGACGGCTTAACGAAAGAAACATCTATGAGTACTCTTTGGAATACAGCGCGACGAATGCGCAATCGTAACACCACGAATGAAAGCGAAGAATATTCCAACCGCTGGATATTCGATTTCGCCAAAAAAGTATGCCCAGACTCTGTTCCGGAACAGAAGATCACCCGCGCCGCGACAACAAATACAAACGAAACACCGTTTTCGATGGTAGAGCATTCACTTGCACTCTTGTCATGTAACAATAAAGCCCCGGGATTAGACAGAATAAAATTCAACTTGTTGAAAAATCTGCCTGACCCCGCCAAAAGGCGCTTGTTGAGTTTATTTAATAAGTTCCTTGAGGGCAACATTGTTCCACATGACTGGAGACAAGTGAAAGTGATCGCCATTCAAAAACCAGGAAAACCAGCCTCCGATCACAATTCGTATCGACCGATTGCTATGCTTTCCTGTATCCGGAAATTGTTCGAAAAAATAATTCTGTTTCGTCTAGACAATTGGGTCGAAACTAATGGTTTGCTTTCAGATACACAATCGTTCGTTCCTTTGCCCCTGCGGAAGCCAAATTGTGTATCTGAAAGTAAGCCATTAGTCTCGACCCAATTGTCTAGACGAAACAGAATCATTTTTTCGAACAATTTCCGGATACAGGAAAGCATAGCAATCGGCCGATACGAATTGTGATCGGAGGCAGGTTTCCCTGGTTTTTGAATGGCGATAACTCTTACTTGTCTCCAGTCATGTGGGACAATATTATCCTCAAGAAGCCTATTGAATAAATTCAATAAGCGCCTTTTGGCAGAGTCAGGCAAATTTTTCAACAAGTTGAATTTTATTCTGTCTAATCCCGGGGCTTTATTGTTACATGACAAGAGTGCAAGTGAATGCTCTACCATCGAAAACGGTGTTTCGTTTGTATTTGTTGTCGCGGCGCGGGTGATCTTCTGTTCCGGAACAGAGTCTGGGCATACTTTTTTAGCGAAATCGAATATCCAGCGGTTGGAATATTCTTCGCTTTCATTCGTGGTGTTACGATTGCGCATTCGTCGCACTGTATTCCAAAGAGTACTCATAGATGTTGCTTGCGTTGCTCTCAACCGAAATTCAAATGACATTTGCTCGTAAAGAACAAATGGCGTCAGTTTTCCTAGACATTAAGGGGGCTTTTGACTCAGTTTCTATAAATATCCTATCTGAGAAGCTGCATCAGCATGGTCTGGGCATCTAATTCTCTACGGAGAAAACTGAGCTAGTTGTATTTTCGAGGAAGCGTGAACCAGCCCAATTACAGCTTCAACTAAGGGGTGAAACCATAGCTAAGGTCTTCACATTCAAATATCTCGGGGTCTGGTTCGACTCCAAAGGCACCTGGGGATGTCACATTAGGTATCTGAAACAAAAATGCCAGCAGAGAATCAACTTTCTTCGTACAATAACCGGATCATGGTGGGGTGCCCACCCAGGAGACCTGATCAGGTTGTATCAAACAACGATATTGTCCGTGATGGAATACGGATGCTTCTGCTTCCGATCCGTGGCGAACACTCATTTCATCAAGCTGGAATAAATTCAGTATCGTTGTTTGCGTATTGCCTTGGGTTGCATGCAATCCACTCATACGATGAGCCTCGAAGTGCTGGCGGGCGTTCTTCCACTGAAGAACCGTTTCTGGGATCTCTCATATCGTTTGCTCATTCGATGCGACATTTTGAATCCTCTGGTGATTGAAAACTTCGAAAGGTTAGTTGAGCTTAATTCTCAAACCCGTTTTATGTCCTTGTATTTTGATTACGTGGCTCAGAATATTAGTCCTTCTTCGTTTGCTTCCAACCGTGCTCATTTCTTGGATACTTTTGATTCTGCTGTGTTTTTCGATACATCCATGAAAGAAGAGGTTCATGGAATTCCGGATCACGTACGCCCTCAAGTGGTCCCTACTATCTTTAATAACAAATTTAGAACAGTCAACTGTGAAAAGATGTTTTATACTGACGAATCAAACATCAACAAGTCCACAGGCTTCGGTATCTTTCATCAAAACATCACCGCTTCGTACAAACTCAGTGATCCGGCTTCAGTTTACGTCGCAGAATTAGCTGCTATTCAGTACACCCTCGGGATCATTGAAACCTTGCCCAAAGACCATTACTTCATTGTCACGGGCAGTCTTAGCTCAATAGAAGCTTTCCGGGCAATGAAGCCAGGAAAGTATCCCCCATATTTCCTGGGGAAAATACGGGAACACTTGAGAACTTTATCTGAACGGTCTTATTTAATATCGTTAGTCTGGGTCCCTTCGCATTGTTCCATTCCGGGAAATGAAAAGGCAGACTCATTGGCTAAGGTGGGCGCATTAGAAGGTGATATTTATGAAAGACCAATCTGCTTCAATGAATTTTTCAGTATCTCTCGTCAGAAAACTCTCGAAAGTTGGCAAACTTCATGGAGCAATGGCGAACTGGGACGATGGCTACATTCCATTATCCCTAAGGCATCGACGAAACCTTGGTTCAAGGGGATGAACGTGAGTCGTGATTTCATTCGCGTTATGTCACGGCTCATGTCAAATCACTACACCTTCAACGCACATCTCCGGCGTATCGGGATCGTGGAGAACGGGCTCTGCACCTGTGGCGACGGTTATCAGGACATCGAGCATGTCGTGTGGTCGTGCGTAGAGTATCGTGACGCCAGGTCAAAGCTACTGGAATCCCTTAAGGCCCGAGGTAGACCGCCTGAGGTTCCGGTTCGGGATGTGTTGGCGAGTCGGGATAGTTTATATATGCTTCTCATATACCAGTACCTTAAACACATTGATATACAAGTGTAATGTGTTATTCCTCGATCAGAAAGTATAATCTCCACCTACACTGCCCATACTTGCATATCAGTCCCATATGGAAAATTGGCATGTCGAGAAAAAGACGATTAAAATTTTATTTTCGAATTTTTTGATTTATTGTGCTACCTAATGCTAAATCGTGGTATTATTACATGAAATATCGGTGATACACCTTTGCTTTTCCAATATTGAAACAAATGAAATTATTGATATTTGCACTGAATGGGACTGATATGCGGGTACTTTTCATATGGGACAGACATAAGTTGATATTTTTTTCACATTTTTCTGAACAAACCATAAACTTTTATTGCAATTTCTGAGAGTATATTAAGGATAGATTGCATTCCTGAAGCTAACTCAAAATTGGCGAAAATCGATATGGGACTGATATGCGAGTATGGGCAGTACAGGTTCGACACTAACATCCGCTCGATTCTCTCGATCCCCGTCCCTGTCCACCATCTTCATTGGAACTAACAAGATCTTTTTTGTCACTAACTTTTTCGTTCCCCCTCCCCTGTCTCTTCACCATCTCGATGGCAACTAATTAGATCTCTATCGTTTTCAGACATTTTGTTCCCACATCCCCTTTTTACCCCGTTTCCACAATATTTACATTTTTTCCATTCTCTTCCGCAACATCCGCCGGGCCTTCGTAGCCTGGGGGTGTTTCCCGCGGACCCACACGGACCGAAGGATGCGGCCAACATGGATATTCGCCTACGCCATATGGAAGATCCTCATGCAATATTCAATTCCACTGCCGATCGCCAGCTGAAAGCTGAATTGTCGAGAATCCACTACCCCGATACTACTTTACATAATGATACTATTCTAGTTTTAAGTTAGTCGTAATTAAGATTAGTAAATACCCTTGGCATCTTAGAGCTTAAGAAGTGTGCCTAAAAATTATATTATAATATTGAATAAAAAAAAAGAAAAAAAAAACAGAATAGATGTACCAGATCGCAGTCCAAGTGTTGACGGTATTTGATATCATTTCCATCTTTATTTTTTCAATGGATAAATGATTGTGGTAATGCGAAGGAAAAACGTGGGTTTGTTATTGTCATTTTTTATTGTTGAAGCTTTTCTAAGTATATCGGAACTAATATTGAGAGGTCGTAATAACATTATCCACTTCCACGATACAATTTTCCACTTATTGAACCATCTCCGAGAAGTGAGCCCGAGCACCGACACGGCTTTCGGTGCATTCACCTGGCGTTAGTTTGAACGGTAAGAGCAAGCTTGTGTTCCTTTAGAAACCTATGCGTTTTTATTTTGCTTCTATTATGCGTTTGTCAACGTTCGGTTCGGTAACACGTTGATTGTGTACGTTGCTTTAGAATGTAAATCCTATCGATTAGGAGGTGTGCCAGCATCGCAGTATTCCTGGCAGAAGCATAAGCACTTCCTACGTCAGCTTATAGGCTTGTGTTTATTGCGGCATTTATCGATACACAAGTTGGATCATCATCATTCTATGTACCATCCATGTTTTCACCTGTGCAAATCGGGATGTCTGCAGCTGGAGCAAGGGCACGCAATCACCTGTCAGAATGATTTTCCGCCTGTTTGCGCTTCCAGGGCTTTGTACAAGTGTAACAAGGTAGCTTGGCGAGTTGAGCTGTTCGTAACGAGGTCTGGCACAAAAGTGACTAAATATCTATTGAGTGCCGTATCACTCTCCACCCACTCATCTTAATAGGATGATGTCATCGTCTTGTTTGTGATTTGGACGGGTGAATCGATTTCCTTGCTCGGGCAATTTTTTCGAAATATCGTACTTTCTATTATATAAATGTGAGCGGTTATGCACGCTGTATCATTATGTCGATTTCTTTTGTGTCTTGAGCATTTTATGGTTTGAATTTAATTAGGAAAAATTTAGAGTCGATAGAGAGTCCGACAACAAAGCATATCTCTGGAAGCATGGTTTCCTGGTTTCACGATTGAACTGTCAGGTAAAAAAATACTCGTTGCACACACAAAACATTTTTCTCTCTCTCTCTCTCTTTTACGACCAGCATAACTCTGTCTTGAAACGGTCGCCTTTGATGTGCTTTTTCATTTCCTGGTATATTGATCTGTATTGTATTGAATGTGCCCAGAATGTCTTCTCAAAACAAATGACGGGTCGGTCGAACAGAAACAAAGAGACTCCTTAGATCCGATTATTATCTTCACTCGATTTATCATGAAAAGGAAATTATGCTTCCGACAGCCAATGTTGGAACTTTCGAAGTCTTGCCGGTCGGCACGATATGTTATGCATTTATATGGAATCCATTGCTACCGGAAATCGAGAAATTTTTTTTCTGTAGAAAGCGTGTTTTGTGCCATTCGACTCAGTTTGACGAGATCGGAAAGTGTCTGTGTGTATCTGTATACGTGTAACGCAATATGCACTCGATTTTCTTAGAGATTGCACAATCAGTTTCGTTCAACTTAGATTAAAATGAAAGGTCCCTTGGTCTCATAACCTGCTAAAGAATTTCATCTGCAGACGACCTCCGTTTCCTGAGTTTATGTGGTAAAATATACAAAACAAAAATGAACGACCTCGTAGACCAGTGAATAGTTTTCAATTAACGTAACTCAGTTCGGTTTCACATCTCATCCAAGTTATTCGATAAACCAAAGCCACTTACGTTCGGGACAGAAGAAACCAAGTACAGTATTGTGTAGCGAACAATAGAACGATCTCGAAATGAGTGAACCAAACGAACAAAAGCTACCGCCGCTACGAAAGAATACAATTATTGTTGACTTTAGACAGTGCAAAATTCGACCTTCGATACGAGAACTTCAAGGTTTGCTTAAGGAGCAGATGCATCTTGACATTAAACGTGTGCATTTTCTTCAATGCAATAAGACCAATAATGTTGTTTATATCCAGTTCTATAAAGAGTTGGATGCAATTCAATTCGCTAAAGACACTAATAATGTGCACTATGTGGAGCATGAAAATATCAAGTACAACATTCCAGTATATATGGAAGATAGTGCTATAGAAGTGCGTGTGCATGATCTTCCCTCAAGCGTCAACGATTCTTATATTCGCGCAACTATGTCCCAATACGGAGAGATTCTCTCTATCGAAATAGAAAAATGGAAGAATTTTTTCCCCGGTATTCTAAATGGCGTACGTTTGTTACGCATGCGCTTGAGGAGGCCTATACCGTCTTATGTGACATTCGGTAACCCCTATAGAACAAAGTACACCAGCTGCAGTTAAAAGCTTACCATCCAACCAACCAGCAACTGCAAACAATGTACAACAAGGCGCATCTACAGCAACTAGCAACGTAATCAACAACAATACCACGGCAATGGATGACGAGACGAACCACGAATAAACTGCCCCTCAATCCTCGCAGGAGGAAAATGGAAGCACCTCTCCCCCTAGAAAAAGGGTGACAACGAGATCTAATACAAAAAAATTTTTATCTATAAACTCAGCTAAATCGGCCACGTAAAGCTTGTACGCAAATAGGCCTGAATAAAATATCTTTAAAATAAAAAAAATGAACGTAGCTATAAATGAAAGTTCTTGTAGTACTACAGTCAGATATCAATTTTTTTTCCAGATCCGATATCTGGTAACCGGAGTAACAGGGTAAACTATGCAAAGAAATATAACATTGAGAAGTTCTTAGTTTGGTATGAAATTTTATCCGGATCCGGAGTAAAATATGCTTAAAAAGATCATTTTATTTTCTCAAAAATCACTGGAGACAGCTTAGATTTATATAACAGGTCTCATAGTCATATTATGACATCATAAAATCGCTAATTGGTACTTTGGTCACCCTTATGATAGTTTAAAAGCAGACCTTGGCTTGCATAGTTTCAGAAGAAATTATAACACTAAAGCATAAAGAGTTTGAGCAAGTAATGGTTAAAACAGAAATATCAGGAGAAGAAGACATTTTGCTTCTGTATATTTCCCACCTAAAAATGCTAATAGAAATTCATTTGCACTATTTTTTTAAACTGTACAAATTATCACCTCAGAAATTAATCCAGAAACGAATTTTCATATTCATGGCGACTTTAATCAACGAAATGTACATTTTATCGTAGACACAGAAAATGAATCTATCTTACTTCCAATCGTCGCACAGTGGTCCAAAACTGGAAAACGACGGTCAAAAGTCTGTACTGACTTTTACTGATTTTTAAAAGCTAACGTGGCTTCGAAGAAGTTTTACAAGATTATATAACGCTTCTTTTGAAAGTGGTACCTTAGTTTTTGTTAAGGGAGTAGTACCAATTTCGAATAAAAATTTTTTTTTTCACAAAAAAAAATTTTTGTATCTCGGTTTGAAGGAAAAAAACTGTTTTAATCCACCTAGTGGTGTAATGATGCCTTTCTCCTTTTCACTTTTTCCTGTATATTATAGCAGTAGTTCCCCGAAATACTACAATTTGAAAAGTTCAGAAAATACTTTTGAAGATTTCTATTTCATAATACTACGACATTGATGCACTACATTTGAATTTTAGTTAGTGAAAATCTATTCAATCATATGTGAGAAAGTGAAGTGAGCTCCATTTTTTCATATTTGATTATTATTGCCGGCACTTCCGGAACCGAATGCTGGATGTCGGCATAGTGACATTCGGTTCATTCAACCATACACTAACATGAACTACAAATTTATTCATTTTACGGTTCTCTATGACGATTTGAATGTGGGAAAAAATGTACCGGTAGTTTAACTTGGATAACATTTAGCAAATCATTTATGGGACTATCAAATGTTTATTTGGTTACAGAGTCTCATATTTTGCATACTAGAGAAAATCACTAGTCAATATAAAAAGCTAGCTTATGAACAAAGTATTCCTGAAATTGACACTTTCATACTGAGTACCCTATCTACGAAACCAGGGATTTGATCCGGATAAAAATTAGGATATTTATATGACATCTTAAGAACTTCCATCTCCGAGAATAGTGAGTGACATTATATTCACATTTTTAATGCACTATTTCCATATTTTCTATCAAGTTGGATGCATATGAAATTTCGGAACGGATACATATGAACTGTTTGAAACCATACTTACCTTACCTAACAGCTATAGGCCTGGGGTGTCCTTTGCTGTATCAAGAATACGTCTCCACATAACTCGGTCCATGCCTGCTCGTCGCCAGTCACTCAAGGCACGGACAGGGCCGGTGAAACATGTTAAACCCAGGTGGGTAATTATTCATACTGCGGAGAACGACCCACTATTTTAAAGTATTTCTCTATTCGAATGGATATTATATTCTATATTTAACACTCTGCACTTTAGTCGTTTTTTTTAATAAAATATTGATTATATAAAACTTTTCATGAAACGCGTAAATTAGAAATTTGAAGACTTTTCGTTACTAAGTTTTAAAACAAAATTTCGCATCTAAGGTTTAACCTGGTTTCAAACTCACTGCCAATATTTATTTTCAATTCAAAGTACCTACCTTCAAAGAACATTTAACATCAATAGCTAAAAACACTGAATCTATCGACATATAAGTGACTTTACAAATTCATTTATAAAAAATGGAAATAACAAATTCCGTGTGTTGCTAAAACATTGCTTTTTAAAGGGAAAAACGCGCAAGCCCAGCTTTAGCTATAGCTGTCAACCAGAAAAAAATAAGCAACTTTTGATGAACGTAATGTATGAACGCAAAATTAAATTTATTTGATGCGGATGCGACCAGTTAATGTTGTTTCAAATAAAGAGATGGCGTTTTTGGTCAATTGGTTTCTCGTCAAAACATTTATTTTTCGTTAAAGGCCAACGTTTCGAAGGTTATACCTTCATCTTCAGGGCAACTGTAATTTTTTGTATTATTTAGTCACAAAATTTTTTTTCACAAAATACAATAATTTTACAAAATGTACTCACAACGACTACAAATATTTTTCGTTAAGTATGGTGTAACATTTATAATAGTTGGTTGAAAACGGCTACTCTACACTAAAACACAAAAACGAAACATACGAATGCAATTTGTTTAGAAATTTCAATTCGAATTATTTGTTTTGCCAAGAACTTACACAAGCACTTCCCACACACATCGACTTCGATTGTGCACTGAAATATTGCAAGCAGCGAATATGAAAGACAGTAGAGCAAAAATTAGAGTGAAACAGATGATAAATGATAGACAGCGAAATCGGAGGCTTGATTGACAGTTAATGTGTGAGAGAGAGCAACAGACCGGAGTATACAGCATTCAAATTATGCGTGTCGGTCCTGAAGTTAATGGTTGAACTGTCAGTAAAAATATGGCACATTTCCAATATTTGTACAGCATTAGTTCTGTTTTCTTGATCGAGAACTTTTACTTCTTTTCTGAACCACACAGAGTTCTAGTTCATTCGATACAGAATTTTGGTTTGTATGAATGATTTTCTTAAAAGCGAACACACTCATCGAAACGCAGAAATTTAATGGAAACCGTGAACTTATATGTATTTGTTAGAAGAAACCATGACAAAGATTTTCGTTAATAACTGAAGTTTCGATCACCAATTATCTGAAATATGATTTTATAGATATAGATTCAATAACTCCAATCGAAATGTAGAAATATTTTTAATGCAGTTTATGTAATGATATGGAAAATTAATTAAAAATGATTGAGATATAGATGTTCAAAACCTGAGCACTGTTTGTACGGTTCTCAGTATTTTGAATTCGCACATTCGCTACTGCATTCTTCTTTTGCCGGTTTGGAATGTAAAGAGTAAAAGACCTTTGTCGGTATTTCCCGGTATCTCAGTGACCCGAGTGATTCGCATTGATGAGATGCTTAAGCTCGGCTCCTTTGCCGGAAGGGAAAAGTTAAGTTACTAAAAGATTTCTGCCTGGTCAAATGACCCTTGTCACGTCTCACCTTTCTGCGGTATATCTTCACATCCTTGCTCTACCTTGAGAACTAGCATTCTGGTGGGTAATTACCCACCTTTGGAATTTTCGGGTGGGTAGTGCTACCCACCGTACCCACCTCTTTCACCGGCCCTGGGTACGGATGCTTCTGAGATAACCCTCCACTTGATCGATCCACCTTGCTCGCTGCGCTCCTCTTCTTCTTGTACCAGTCGGATTAGATTCAAGAACCATTTTCACTGGGCTGTCGTCCGACATCCTTATGACATGCCCAGCCCATCGTAGACGTCCGATTTTAGCTGCCGTACGATAGGTGGTTCTCCTAGCAGCAGTTGCAATTCGTGATTCATACGCCGTCTCCACGTTCCGTCTTCCATCTGCACTCCGCCATAGATGGTTCTCAGTACCTTTCTTTCGAAAACACTGAGGGCGCGTTGATCCTCTGCCAACATAGTCCAGGTCTCGTGGCCATAGAGAACAACCGGTCTAATGAGCGTTTTGTAGATGGTCAATTTCGTGCGGTGGCGTACTTTTCTCGATCGAAGGGTTTATAATATGCCAAAATACGTCTATGAATTTCTCTGTTGGTGTCATTATCAGCGGTCACCAATGAACCCAAATACACGAACTCGTCAACCACCTCGATATCGTCACCGTCTATCAATATTCGTGGTGGGAGGCGTAGTGTTTCTTTTCTAGAGCCTCTTCCTCTCATGTATTTTGTTTTTGACGCATTTATGGCCAGTCCGATGTGCCTAGCTTCAGCTTTCAGTCCGATGTAGGTTTCCGTCATCTTCTCAAGGTTACGTGTCACAATATCAATATCGTCAGCAAAGCCAAAAAGTTGTACGGACTCTCTGAAGATCGTGCCACTCGTGTCGATCCTCGCTCTTCGAATCACACCTTCCAGGGTAATATTGAACAAGATACAAGAAAGTCCATCACCTTGACGTAGCCCTCTCCGAGATTCGAAGGGACTCGAGAGCGTCCCAGATACTCGGACGTAGCACATCACTCTATCCATCGTAGCTTTGACCAATCGCGTCAGTTTATCCGGGAAACCGTATTCGTGCATGATCTGCCATAGCTGTTCTCGATCGATTGTGTCTTATGCCGCTTTGAAGTCAATGAATAGGTGATGCGTGGGTACGTTGTATTCACGACACTTCTGGAGTGCTTGTCTTATCGCGAATATGTGATCCGTAGTGGCGCGGGCTCCAGTAAATCCCGCTTGGTACGGCCCTACGAATTCCTTAGCTATTGGTGATAGACGACGGCAAAGGATTTGGGAGAGTACCTTGTAGGCGGTGCCTCTCCTCTATGTTTGAGCAGCTCGCCTGGTAACTGGTCATTACCCGCGCCTTTGTTGTTCCTCAGCTTGCCGATCTCCTCACTTATCTCCGTCAGATCAGGAGCTGGGAATCTGTCGTCGGCTGAGCGTGCACCCAGATTGATTCCTGTGTCGTTCTCTGTATCCTGTGCTTCGCCATTCAGATGCTCGTCATAGTACTGCTTCCACCTGTCGATCACCTCACGTTCGTTCGGGAGAAGGTTACCACTGGTATCTCTGCACATTTCGGCCTGTGGCGTGTAGCCTCTACGTGAGCGGTTCACCTTCTCATAGAATTTCCGTGTGTCAATTGCGCGGTACAGCTGTTCCATCGCTTCGCGATCTTGGTCTTCCTGGTGGCGCTTTTTATTCCAGAAAACCATGTTCTGTCTGTTCCGCGCCTGTCTGTATCGTTCCTCGTTCGCTCTAGTGCGGTCCTCGCCCTTGCTGCATTCTTCTCTTCGACATTCGCCGTCAAACCAGTTATTTCCTCGATTCGATAACCTCGTACCTAGAACGTTTGCAGCAGTGCTACTCACGGCGGACCTTATGTTCCTCCAGCCGTCTTCAAGAGTCGCCGCGCCAAGCTGCTCTTCCGTTGGTAGCACATGCTCCAGTTGTTGCGCGTATTCCTCTGCAGTACGAATGCTACGTAGCTGCTCGAGATTGAGTCCCGGCGTTCCTGTGCGACCATGGAACCATGAGAACTTTAGTTTGAATCTAATTTTGTGAGACTCGATTCTACCATCTTCGAGGAAATTGAATGATATTAATTTCACATTTTTGGTGCATATCATCCTGTAATTCCGGAATTAGAATTCGGATCTAGATGATATTCAGGAACTTTGTATGGGACTATAAGACCTTTCATTTGAATCTGAGTTTGTGAACATCGGTTCAGCCATCTCTGAGAAAAGTGAGTGACATTATTTTCAAATTTTTATGCATTATTTTCACATTTTTCTTGCAAATCACTCTGTAATTCCGGAAGTAGAAGACGGATTTAAATGATATTCAGGAATTTTGTATGGGATTATTGAACCTTTCATTTGAATCTAAGTTTGTGAAAATCGATTTAGCCATCTCCGAGAAAAGTGAGTGACATTATTTTCACATTTTTGGTGCAAATCACTCTGTAATTCCGGAAGCGGAAGACGGATTCAAATGATGTTCAGGAACTTTGTATGGGACCTTAAGACCTTTCATTTGAATCTAATCGGTTCAGCCATCTCTGAGAAAATTGAGTGACATTATTTGTCGCTTACACACATACATACATACACAGAGAGAGAGAGAGAAAGAAAAAGAGAGAGAGAGAGAGAGAGAGAGAGAAAGAGAGAGAGAGACAGACATTTTGTGATCTCGACTAACTGAGTCGAATGGTTTATGACACTCGGCCCTCCGGGCCTCGGTTGTAAATTCGGTTTTCACAGCGATTGCATAGCCTTCCTATATGAGAAAGGCAAAAACAATTTTTACAGTTGCTGCCGGGTGAGGCATTGGTGCGAGGAGGTAACTCTAACTATTGGGCGATTTTGCTCTTTGTGTTTTGAAAACAATGGAAAGAAATGATTCAAAACGACTCGAAATTGAGTAAAAAGTAGTCAAATAATACGTACCAATAGCATCGTCTTGCATTTTTTTAACAAGCGCCGAATATCCACGTACCAGTATTTTTTATTAGACTTCATCCCATCAGTTGGAAATATTTAATTTTAAAATGCATATACTTTGTTCCGACGTAAACCGCTGACAGTTTCTGCGACAAACGCAAATCCTGCATAAGCCTATGGCAATGGTAATTTCACACAACTCGTTAAGCTTCGTATGCCAGCGAGTGTCAGTTGGTGTCGTGATGATGGTGATAAACGTGTTTCATTACTAGGATGACGCACTCGTTACAACGAAATGAAAAATAAAAAGAATATCACTTTCAAGGTTAGCTGCCAGTGACAGATTTTTTGGTTGACATTTACCAAATATAGAACAGACACCTACTCGTGGGAGAAAGCTCCAATGGAAGATGTAGTTGCGAATTCAGTCTGCATTCAGGAATATTAATTCAACCCTCACTGTTGATAGATTATTTTTTCATCCACGTCATTGTTTCATTGTTTTTTGCCCTGTACTGGTTAAGCGTGATAGGATTAGAGATTTTGCTTGTATATTCTCTTTATTATGCTTATGTTTACTTTTTTTTATTTCGTTTCATTGTCGTATGCAGGACTTGCAAATTGAAGCAACGAATGAACAAAAGGGTTTCACCATCTGTGCTATTCACACACATTCGTATGTTAGGTAGAATTCACAGCGCAACCCAAGCAAGGAGAGCTGCTTCGTTCGTTCATTAGTTCATGAATATGCCCGCTTTCTGAGACCTATGCTTCATGAGGTTAGCATTTGATGAATGGTTCTCATATTGTAGATGCCTATGAGGAAACTAGATTCATAACTTTTAGTTCCGATGAATATTAATTTAAAGTACATTGCTTTTAGTGTTTCTAGGATATATACACAGTGTAAACTGCCAAGAAACAATTTTTTTTTTTTCCATAAATACGTTTATTTCTTAAGGCAGTTTACATAAGTTTTTCTTCGCCGTAGCATCACTTTTACATGAAATTCTTATCCTAATTTAATTCTAACATAGTCACAACGATTTGAATTTATTAAAACATATTCCTCTTATTACTTAAATATCATCTTAGGTAACTCGTCATTAATTATGAAATCTACTCGGAAATATTATTTGAACCAAACGATTAACTTCGATAAATTATAAATAAGCTGTTATTTTCAGACATTTTGTTGATAATTTCATAAACTGTTTCGAGTTTGTTTGTATCATTACATAATTTCTATTCTAATTTAGCTATTGGTTGAACTCATGGACGCAGCTGGAATCAGAACTAAGTTTTAAAAGGGGCCTTTATTAAATTGAAACTCCCATTTTCTTTATGAAATGATAAATGAGTTTCATGTATGGAAGGTCACGACAAGCAAGAATGTCTCGAACTAGGACATTGGATAGTCTACCTTGGGTACGCAAAGAATTTATTAGTTGAGATCTGGCATCACGATACTCCACGCATGTCCAAACGACATGATCAATATCCCGATAACCTTCGCCACAAGCACAATGATTAGTCTCGGAGAGCCCAATTCGAAGAAGATGTGCATCTAACGTGTAGTGATTGGACATGAGTCTGGACATCACACGAATGAAATCCCTACTCACATCCAGTCCCCTGAACCATGCCTTTGTCGATATTTTCGGAATAATTGAGTGCATCCACCGACCCAGATCATCTTTATCCCAAGAAGCTTGCCAGCTGGCAAGTGTTCTTTGGCGAGACGCGCTATAGAATTCGTTGAAAGCAATCGGTCTCTCATAAATTTCACCTTCAATAGCACCACGTTTGGCTAAAATATCGGCTCTTTCATTGCCAGGAATGAAGCAATGAGCCGGGACCCAGACTATAGTGATTAGATAATTATTGTTCAATATGTCGTTCAGGCACTGTTTTATTTTGCCCAGGAAAAACGGTTCAGTCTTGCCAGTCATGTTTGAGCGAATGGCTTCAATTGCACTCAGACTATCTGTGTAGAGGAAATAATGGTTTGGAGATAATGTGACGATTACACTCAAACTATAATGAACTGCTGCTAACTCTGCTATATAAACAGATGCAGGTTCTTGAAGCCTAAATGAGGCCGAAACATTATTGTTGAACATACCAAACCCTGTCGCTTCTTTTATTCGCGATCCGTCCGTGTAAAACATTTTCTCAGAGTCAATATGCCTGAACTTACTTGAAAATATTTTTGGGATTTCCGTCGAGCGTAGATGATCCGGGATTCCACGCACTTCGCGCTGCATGGATGTATCGAAAAATAAAGTTGAGTCAGGGATATTTAGGGGGCTGTCACGGATAGGAATATATCTTGATGGGTTGATTTCCTGTGACATGTGATTAAAATATACTGTCATGAATTTTGTTTGAGATCGAAGCTCGACTAGTCGTTCGAAATTATTAATTACCATGGGATTCAGCACCTCACATCTTATTAGCAGGCGTGATGAAAGCTCCCAAAATCGATCTTTTAATGGAAGAACTCCCGCCAGAACTTCAAGACTCATTGTATGTGTCGAATGCATGCAGCCTAAGGCAATTCGCAAACAACGATACTGAATTCGCTCAAGTTTGATAATATGAGAGTTTGCAGCGGAACGAAAACAAACGCATCCATATTCCATCACTGAAAGTATCGTTGTTTGATACAATTTTATTAGATCTTGCGGATGAGCACCCCACCAAGATCCTGTTATTGTTCGAAGAAAATTTACTCTTTGTTGGCATTTCGTTATCAGAAACCTAATGTGTCCTCCCAACGTGCATTTGGAATCAAACCACACCCCAAGGTATTTGAAAGTCAAAACCTATTGGATCATTCTCCCCATCATATGAAGCTGAAGCTGCGCGGGATCATGCTTTCGTGAAAAGACGACCAGCTCTGTTTTCTCCGCAGAGAATTCGATACCCAGATGAACAGCCCAAACGGACAAGTTATCTAAGGTATCTTGCAATGGTTTTTGCAGATCAATAGCTTTGTGTCCAGTAACTGAAACCGCGCCATCATCTGCCAATTGTCTTAGTGTACATGGGGTTACTAGACAGCCGTCAATGTCATTCACGTAAAAATTATAAAGGAGCGGACTGAGGCATGATCCTTGCGGTAGACCCATGTAGCTAATTCTGAATGTTGCCAAATCGCCATGTGAAAAATGCATGCATTTCTCTGACAAAAGGTTGTGCAAATAATTATTTATAACCGGTGGAAGTCCATGTTGGTGGAGCTTGTCTGAAAGAACATCAATGGAAACTGAATCAAATGCTCCTTTAATGTCTGAAAATACAGATGCCATTTGTTGCTTTTGAGCGAGGGCAATTTGGATGTCAGACGAAAGTAATGCAAGGCAGTCATTCGTCCCTTTATTTCTACGGAATCCAAACTGAATATCAGACAACAACCCGTTCGTCTCGACCCAAGTGTCGAGACGTCGTAGAATAATTTTTTCGAACAATTTTCTGAAGCAGGACAACATCGCAATGGGTCTATATGAGTTATGATTGGAAGCTGGTTTCCCCGGCTTTTGAATGGCGATAACTTTCACTTGCCTCCAGTCAGGTGGAAAAATATTTTGCTCAAGAAACTTGTTGAACAATTCCAACAAACGTCTTTTTGCGAGGTCGGGCAGATTCTTCACCAAGTTGAATTTAATTCTGTCCAATCCAGGAGCGTTATTGTTACAAGACATGAGTGCTATGGAAAATTCCATCATTGAAAATGGGTTATTAATAAAACCATTATTTGGAGGAGATCCCCGAATAATGCTCTGCGTAGGAACAGAATCTGGGTAAACTTTCCTAGCAAAGTCAAATATCCATCGGTTCGAGTACTCATCACTCTCATTGCCCATTTGCAAGCATTTTGTTTTGCGAGTTTGGCCTCTGAGCACTCTTTGTCCCACCAGGGGAAGAAACAAATTGATCGTTTTGAAAATGGGCTCAAATGCAAAATTTCTGCTATACAATGTTTAAAGTATGTTTGAAATGTGATCAAATTTGGTCTTGGTATGCGTACATTATGATAAAAATGATTTCTGTAAATCTACACTTTAAAAATAAACCGTAAACATTGCCTAAATGACTTTGCTTCGCGTCTTGTAGCACGCCGTGAAGCAAAGTCTTCTTTCTCGTACAATACTAACGAGAGCGAACCCTTCATTTCATTACACTGTCATGGATTGCTTAGTTCATGTGTTAACTGAGACTGACAGCACAGACAATTTACTTGGCAAGAGGAATTGGTCTGCTCAGTAGCATATACTCTCACGCATCCAGTTTCTCTCTAATATAGGTCTCTCATTCAGCTATGTCAAACAAAGTGTTCACAGCAGATGTTTTTTGTTGTTTCGTTCGTTTGAGGATTCACAATACAAGCCCTGGTCGTATGTCGTATAAACAGGAAATGAGATCCAAACAAATCCAACTGAAGTAATAAGAGCAGTCATTCCAGAACAACGACACTTGTGCCGGTGGTTATTGACGAGGAACCATTTTTCGACATCAAATCATCCGATCGTTTCGCAGCTGGTGCTATTCGAAACAATCGAACTACTATCGCTGTGTAGGTTGTCCGGATTCATTGCATTTTCTTGGCACGTTCGAGTAGTTGCCTCTATATTCGATTTATAACAGTCGCAGAGCAGCTCTGAATTGAATAGAGTCAGGAATGTTATTTCACCGTTAAGTAAAACGTCACTTGTTTACGTCCGAGCCACCAGAAAGAATATTACACCACGGTGCTAGGAAAAAGTTACCATGCCAGTTGCATTTAAACTACTGAATCACTGATGAGCCGAAGGTGAAACGTGAAGAAAAGGAAAACTGTACTGTACTATTATTTGAGTGTTCATCTCGTAATGGTGGGTATTATGATTGAAAACCAGCTCTTCTGATTATTGGCTGCAGAGAGTCTCCACACTCCCGTTTCACGTCATCCGTGAGGGTGCTCTTTGTTTAAATCTGACTACCTCGAACGTGCGCCTTGACACTTCGTGTGACGCTTGCACTCTGACAGCAATCGTATCCTCATATTCTTTCTTGAAATAGATGTATAAATAAGTTCGCACCGTTTTCGAACACATGGCGTAATTTTATGTTTATCCAAGTAATTTACCTTTCCAAACATGCGTTGTAAAGCTACTGACATACAGTTCCAGAATCACTGTCTGTCGTTTAGCTGAAGTGTAAACATTAGGTTTTGTTTTTACTATGGAAGTGTCGAATTTTGTGGCGAATGAAGTATTTTTTGTAGGGAGTTTTTCTTCGTTATTTCAATATGAAGAAAGTAACCACCGAAAGTCATAGTATTTTGGTGGAAGTGTACGGTAAACCGATCAACAGAGCATAACAGGATTCTTTCAAAATTATATCTGATCTTGTTATTTATGAGGTTTCCATGCCCGGTGAAAAATGAACGGCGACCCTAGTGAAAAATGGGTGGCCCATATATTTCCTGATGAAAACACTAGTACAATACCAGACAACTGGCTTCTTTTTCCAGAAAAATATTCCTCTTTTTATTCCGGTTACTTCCTGTTATAAATAATGCATTTCTCGCGATCACAGTTGCCAGTAAAGATAATTATTCATTCTGAAAAGCTTTTCTCCAGCCCCCTGCTATGACGTCATGAAACTGTGGCCAGCATCATTCTGCAAAAACCAAAGCAATGAAGAAAAATGGCTAACCAAAAACTGGATATTACAAACTATTTGTTTTTTCAGTGCCCTTTAAAGCACTTCTCCGCAAATTATCGAACAGAATATCATCACTACGATAAGGAAATTAAGATTTTACTCGAATTGAAATGCTCGAATGTTTGTTTACCGTACTCTGAGCGCTCTGATTGCCCACCAAATGCCCCAGATGTTGGCTACGCTAGCACTTGCTGGAGCGCCCTATCTTTGCCACCGGGCTGCTTCTCCCCTTATAACATGCGATTATTTATCATTTAAAGCACTTAGACAAATGTTATATCAGTCAAGAATATAGCTCTAAATTCATTTTCATCAGATGCTTGTTTTAAAGAAAACGTTTAGTTGAAAACGGTTTAATACAATTTTTCCAATTTATTTTTGCAGCTTTATTAACTAAAGTATCCATAATACTCAATTTGAGAAAAATACTAACAAATAGAAGTATCCGAACATTTGGTGCTATTCTCAAGTAAAACTAACATAATCAATATTCTCATCCATATCACACTTCGTGATTTCAGGCTTTCTCTATGTATCATCCAGTGATTGTTAAATGTACTTTCCACATTGACAGGACTTATTAATTTGAAAAATATGATCATGAACAATGAAATTTTGCCTAATTAGCTGATTATTATTCCCACGCAAAATGTTCACAGGGCATTAAGAAATTTTTCCTCCATTGGCAGAATGACTCGCTGGAAGAGCTTTTTTGATTCCTTTTTCAAGAATATTGCTGACAAGCCAATACTACAGATCAGGCGCGTACCCAGAAAAAAATTTCGGGGGGTGTTTCAGAACATGTTGATCAATTTTCATACAAATGGAACTTTTTATATAATTATTTGAAATTTTTTTATTGTGGAGTCGTTTGTTGAAAATTATTCATTGTATTTTTTACTTATTTGAAAAAAAGAGTTTACATAATACCATACTTTTTTGAGTTTCGGAGGGGGTTTGAACCCCTAAAACACCCCCCTGTATACGCGCCTGCTACAGATGCATTTTCAAGAAAATACAAATACTATTGGCACATTGTGGCAAAGCTGATTTACCGGTAGCGACACCTGCCGATGAAAAATAGAACCAAGAAAAGGAGAATTCTTTCGGAAATTTTCATATCGGCTGTAGTGATTTGCCACATTTTTATCGTTTATTCAATAGTACAAATGGATATCAGCAATAAAAGTACACTCTGAGTAGAAGAAAATCGATTTCAAATACAACTACTACTTTTTTAGTGTAAACTACGATTAATCATGGAAAATCTTCAGAAATGTGTGAAATTGGATAAGGTTAGGTTTTTTCGGATCAACATTTTTTTTAAACAAAAACCAATGTATTGTTGATTTCTCGAGTACTAGAATGTATAGCGATCGAGTACTATTTATTTTGGATACCTTATTTGTTATTTCCAAGCATTTGAAAAATGATATCAAACCAAGTTTAATGCTTTATTCTGAATAAACGTTAGATTTCGCACAATGAACTAAGATCAACATTATCACCTCAGAGTAAAAACTTTTTCTTCAATTTCTACTATGGTTTCTTAAATGAATTTGCCCGTTTTCATAAAAAATCATTGAAAAGGTGGAATAATTAGAAATTTTCTTACCGATTTGACAGCTCTTGCTGAAAGAATCATCTCTAAACAAGTAGTGCCTCTACATGTCAGTTTTGCGACAATATGCCCATCACTTTCATTCAGCAGTTAATTTTAGACTTTTTTAATTACATTGACACGAACTGTCCGAAGATAAATTATTCGCAGATGAAATTTAAACATTTATACTGTTGGAATACCTATTCAGTACATGGAAAACTTGTTTCACAATTAACTCTTGTGATCTTCTGCATACTTTCACTTACATGAAACGGCGTTACATAAATGACGTTCATTTGCCATTGACATAAATGATGTTCAGCTTAATAATTGTGAGAGCTATAAAATTTATTTCGCGCTGAATTTTTATTTGTAATGTAAATCTATATTTTTTTTGTATAAATCTATATTTTGCATAAAAAATATATAGTTAACCAGTATTCATCACTGAAAATGAAAACACTCCAAAGCAAACTACTGTCAAAACATTCAAGTTCCTACAACTAGCAGCGCTACAATACAATACAGTGTGTCCAGATATTAAATGACTTAAGCTTGAACGGTGATATGGCCCGTTTACACTTCTGCTGGATGCCAGCGTGCAACATGTTATGAAGGTGAATTTTATGGAAATAAACCGACGTGTCAAGGAGTTGAATTTACTCGTATATTTACATGGATTTTCACTCTAATATACGTCTTTTTTCGGAAGCATTTATTCAGAACAACCGTTTATATTAGACAAAGAGCCTTCATTCTGTATTGTAAACAAAAATTATCTTCTTATTTATTTTCAATTTCCCTGGAAAGTGAGATACATCACCTAAAAGGGAATATTTTTTTAAGCAAATACTTTTATTTTCAACTGTACACATTACCTGTGAAAGCGTATCATTAAATCCTGCTGCGTTCAACAGTTCTGCTTCACAAATAGGAGTTATCGAACTTTCGTGATCAATTTGTTCTTCTGAACACTTAATGATATCTTGATTTTTCAGTGACTGAATATTTGCTTGCAATGAATTTTCTGTAGTGTTCGATTTATACATTTCGAATGACATTTAAAAGCCTGTTAAAAAATTGAGATTTATTTCATATGTGAAAGAAAATGATGAATCATCGTCTTGTGTTTCCTTCTTTTTTGCCAAACTTAGTATTCGATCGAAACATTCCGATTCGAACGAAATACAGAATCGGGGTGATTACCGATTTTAAGGATTTTGTTTTCATAAAAGTACGGGTGTGTAATGTCAGAGACATAACTGGATATCGTGAATATAAATAAAACTGACACAATTTGTTTACACTTTCGAATTCGAATTGATAGTTGATTGTGTGAATTGCGAAACTATTCCCCTTTTCACTACTAAAATTTTAAACGATTTTTGACGTCGATTATCTCATTTCGGATATTTCATTGAAAGAAACTATCAAGTTGCTGTACAGGATTCATTTCTGCCTTCTAGAAGGACCAAATTGTGGAATTATCTACGATATTTAGCACAGTTCGGAACATTTTTCTCTAACGATTTTCGCACAGCGAAGAGTGCACGAAGCAAATCAAATTATTTTGGATTTTCACTAAACTGATGATTTTTACCTTCGATTTTCAATGAAGTAATCTTAATAGATAACATTTAGAGCCATTGGAACGGTTGATTTTATATAATGTTGTTCACTTTTCGTTTCTTGTTTTCTTTCTCTCCAATGCAAACCACCAGCAGCTGATGCAATCGTTCTTGCTTGAATTGAAACTAGCTTTCCGTACAAACCGACACATCCGCTCGCAGTGCCAAATGATGCGAAACTGGTTTAATGCGTCTTCTCGCCTTGACGACCGGAAGGCAAATGAGAACTACGACCTGAGCGTTTGAGGTTTTTAACCACGCAGAAGCTGCGCTCTCCGATGCCGCTGTTTGAATACGTCTTCTCGCCCCGACGTCTGCTTCCATCCAACGCACAAGAAGAAATGATCGATTTTCGACCACGGTTACGTTACTTTTATATCGTTCAGATGAAGATATGTGCCTGACTACCTCAAAATCGATGTCCTTGCGCGAAAAACCCAAGCGAAAGTAAAGAGTTTTCCGCATTGTTTTCAAATTTCGAGAAAACTTAAATTTTGAGTTGTTTGTGGTTATCTCACACTGTTCAAAATATTATACTAAATTCCTGATCATATTTTTGATGATGTTTGGTTATGGTGAAAGAATTATGTTGCTACCATTAATACAAGTCGAGATATTCACGATTAAGTTCTGCCCATTCTTCCATATGACTAATTTTGAAAAGGCACCCCATAGTAAAGTAAGTTCACGACAAAATATAATTAAAAATCCCAGTAGGATCTTAAGGTCTGTCAAACAAATGTTTGAATGAGAAACAAAATTTTCAATTAACCTTGCGAACAATTGGAACCACCTGCTGCCTGTGACTGTTTATCGAACGTATTTATAATTACCGATATAAATGCTACCGAGCTTATCAGTGCGCCATTATCTTCATTACCATTACCAAAATTGTCAGTGTCATGACCCAGAGCAAGCGAAGTTGGAATTTAATGCTGAGGCTCGCACTACGCAAACGGTAGCGTTGCTGTTCCAGAGTAAATATCGATTCTAGCCTTTCAATCCATCTGTTCAATCGTGTATTAATTCTACACGAATTGCGTTCACCCACGTTGTAAGTGTTACTGTAATTGTTACCACGTTACTTTGACCGGAAACTGTAAGTCGGTATTTTTCGCCGTAACTCCGGATTTACCTAGGGCTTCAGAAATATGAACGTTGGTCGGTAAACATCTGTGGCCATGAATGAATTATGAGTTTGTACATACGGTAGAGGGAAAGCAGTTTTTATATATTGTTGTGTGGTTGGACGGGCACGGTTAAAAAAAAGCTTGTTTGTTTCGGGGCAGTGATGAACTGTTTGGTCCGTGTTTGTATACTCCTTTCAGAGATGTTTTCTGCGCAATTTATGTCGGTTGTTTCGGTGAAACTTGCAGGATAAATGTTTCGGCAAGGTTCATTTTAGAACAAATGAAACCTCTTTCATTTGTTTAGTTTTTTTGTGTAAGGAGCATTATTCCCAATCTGGAAATTTACTCACTCAGTAAACAATGAGATTTCAAAACAATACGCTTGTGCGGTTTTCGAATATGCTTTGTACAAATTATATAATTCTGAGAAGTTTCCTAAAATTTAGATTCAAATGAAAGGTGTTATACTATTGTGGGCAAAATGTAGCAAGACTTTTGAATTATAGGGTAACAGAGGTATTTTGGCCACTTCTTATATTTTAGCCCACCTAACAAACTTTATGGATTTAATCGATGTTAAGTAACCCATCACCCATGTTGCATCACTTTGAAGCTAATCGTATTAAATTACCTATTGCGGAAGAGTTTTTCAAAGATATTACAACATTTGATGGATATTTTTACAAAGTGAGCCAAAATAAAATCAATCCTAAAGTGGGCTAAAGTACCTCTGTTACCCTATTTCGCGCGGAAACTTCATTCGACGAAATACGTCTGTCTTTCTGAAGTAATAAAAGTGTAATCGGCGATTTTTACAATGAGTGAAATGAACAAAATCAACAAAAAAGTTCCATTAATTTTGTGTACGGAATCAAATTTCCGGTGCCGAAACGTTCATTACCATTACCATTACCAACGTTAGATTTTATATACTGATTATCCTATAATCCTAAAGCTAAAGCTAAGCTAAAGCTAAGCTAAAGCTAAGCTAAAGCTAAGCTAAAGCTAAGCTAAAGCTAAGCTAAAGCTAAGCTAAAGCTAAGCTAAAGCTAAGCTAAAGCTAAGCTAAAGCTAAGCTAAAGCTAAGCTAAAGCTAAGCTAAAGCTAAGCTAAAGCTAAGCTAAAGCTAAGCTAAAGCTAAGCTAAAGCTAAGCTAAAGCTAAGCTAAAGCTAAGCTAAAGCTAAGCTAAAGCTAAGCTAAAGCTAAGCTAAAGCTAAGCTAAAGCTAAGCTAAAGCTAAGCTAAAGCTAAGCTAAAGCTAAGCTAAAGCTAAGCTAAAGCTAAGCTAAAGCTAAGCTAAAGCTAAGCTAAAGCTAAGCTAAAGCTAAGCTAAAGCTAAGCTAAAGCTAAGCTAAAGCTAAGCTAAAGCTAAGCTAAAGCTAAGCTAAAGCTAAGCTAAAGCTAAGCTAAAGCTAAGCTAAAGCTAAGCTAAAGCTAAGCTAAAGCTAAGCTAAAGCTAAGCTAAAGCTAAGCTAAAGCTTAGCTAAAGCTAAGCTAAAGCTAAGCTAAAGCTAAGCTAAAGCTAAGCTAAAGCTAAGCTAAAGCTAAGCTAAAGCTAAGCTAAAGCTAAGCTAAAGCTAAGCTAAAGCTAAGCTAAAGCTAAGCTAAAGCTAAGCTAAAGCTAAGCTAAAGCTAAGCTAAAGCTAAGCTAAAGCTTAGCTAAAGCTAAGCTAAAGCTAAGCTAAAGCTAAGCTAAAGCTAAGCTAAAGCTAAGCTAAAGCTAAGCTAAAGCTAAGCTAAAGCTAAGCTAAAGCTAAGCTAAAGCTAAGCTAAAGCTAAGCTAAAGCTAAGCTAAAGCTAAGCTAAAGCTAAGCTAAAGCTAAGCTAAAGCTAAGCTAAAGCTAAGCTAAAGCTAAGCTAAAGCTAAGCTAAAGCTAAGCTAAAGCTAAGCTAAAGCTAAGCTAAAGCTAAGCTAAAGCTAAGCTAAAGCTAAGCTAAAGCTAAGCTAAAGCTAAGCTAAAGCTAAGCTAAAGCTAAGCTAAAGCTAAGCTAAAGCTAAGCTAAAGCTAAGCTAAAGCTAAGCTAAAGCTAAGCTAAAGCTAAGCTAAAGCTAAGCTAAAGCTAAGCTAAAGCTAAGCTAAAGCTAAGCTAAAGCTAAGCTAAAGCTAAGCTAAAGCTAAGCTAAAGCTAAGCTAAAGCTAAGCTAAAGCTAAGCTAAAGCTAAGCTAAAGCTAAGCTAAAGCTAAGCTAAAGCTAAAGCTAAGCTAAAGCTAAGCTAAAGCTAGACTAAATGAGTGACAATCAATTACGGTAAAATTTTTAATTGAAGCATTCAATTAGAATTCGCTATATTAGATCGTGCAGCTAAATGTGCAATTTAATTACTCCATGATATCATTATATTATCCCAACAATTTATGCTTACATTAGCTGACCTAGTTTAGTGTTAAATCCACTCGATGTTACCCGCCAGTAGCGAAAAAGTCTATGACTTCAAACGTCTATGACTTTTTACCCCGTACATGCTGTTGTCCCGCTTTACTTTCTGCAGCATAGTTCCAACTTTTCTCATGACAGTGAACAAACATTTGCTTGGCTGATTCTTGAAAAAAAACTTTACTTGCAATAGCAAAGTAAAATCATTTTCTTCGCTTTAGTCACAATTGCCGAAGTCAAACTCTGGAAGCTCTGGAAACTGCTGATTGATAGCGCAATCATGTCTCCGTAATTGAGTGGGAGCAGGGACTTTCGCAGATGTATTCGATTTTCACTTATCTTATAACACTATAAAAAATTTGTTCCTAAGATTATTGTCGCTTTAGTGGTTAGTGTTAGTATTAGAGATAAGAATGAAATGTATCATTTATATAGTTATAATCTGTTGGTACAAAGGATAAGAGGTTTTATGCCTGCTGGAGAGAGAGAGTTAAAAATTTGATAATGGCTTTGCTCCAGTGGGCTTTTCCCTGCTCCAAATATTTAAACAAACAAACAAATTTGGTAGTTGACACAAAGTCACATCGGAATTACCGGTCACCGGCGACCGATTTTGGCAACACCGGACGATACTAAATGTAATTTGTATGGAAAGTTCATCATATTGTTATAATTAACGTTATTTAATTTCACCCCGTTTTAACCCTTGTTATCTTTTACCAGGGGAATTTCCATAGTAGCTGAAAAATAAAATGAGTTTTCGCCAACTCGAAATCCACTCGGAAAAAGGGATTAAACAAAAAATGTAATCGAATTTCCGAACAACAAACCGTGAGACAATCAAAATCAGCAAACCATCATGTAAAAATTAATTCAATTTGCATTCAATGAACAAGTCGAGAATAACTGACTTTACACATTCATGAACTCCGGTAGTTAAATAGCATCGTTTTTGATGATAAACACATTTGAATCATAATTGAGTGCGATTACATGAATCATGACAGCTGTCGGGTGTTTTTTTCCTGTAATGTTCCGTGTTGTTAATATGAGAATATCAAGCCAAAATCAAATCAAAATATGCAAATTAAATTAGCGACTTGAAGAAAATCTGATTGGTGTTGGTTAATTGTAGCTCCATCCGGTGTTTGGATTTCGAATTGAAACCGATCCCGCTGGAACCTCCGGAGGCTATTCATTTCTACTTAGCAGTGTTGTTAGTCCCAAAAAACCGTTGCCGTATGAACATTTATCCGGTTGACTCCAGTAGAACAGGAACTTCAGTCGGACGGGTGAACTTCAGCCCGTACCTGGGATGAAATTGAGATTTGATAACCGGTCCACACCGTCGTCGGTTGTACCGGAGCGATGGTAACTAGCGGAAGTGGGAACCCGATGGCCCGGCTGCGATGAGAAATTGATTGCGCACTCGTGACGTGAGATGAATTTCGGCTAGAGTATCAAAATACATATAACTACAGGATCAGAGCTCCGTTCTGATTCCGAAATCATCCATTGTCGTGAAAAACATTGGTAGCAAATGAGGTTGGTGAAATGTCGGAATATAATTCAAAGCCACGAGCCGAACCAGCAGAAACATTATTTGCATTTGTATTTTGTATTCAAAATTGACTCGTTTATGCGCAGCTTTAGTATTGATCATTTACAGGCGCGTATACAGGGGGGTGTTTTAGGGGTTCAAACCCCCTCCGAAACTCAAAAAAGTATGATATTATGTAAACTCTTTTTTTCAAATAAGTAAAAAATAAAATGAATAATTTTCAACAAACGACTCCACAATAAAAAAAATTTCAAATAATTATATAAAAAGTTCCATTTGTAAATTGATCAACATGTTCTGAAACACCCCCCGAAATTTTTTTCTGGGTACGCGCCTGATCATTTAAATGCAAATTACTGTGATTGTGAAGTTAAAATCGACGGTGTTTTATTTTTGAAGTTATTTCGGCATCTCGTTGGCGATAGACGAGCGGAAAATTTCCTCCAGCAATCTGTCCACTAATACTGCCACTACTAAAAGCAATCGATAAATTATTCTTATCATCCAATCTCCATATCACAATGTTTCAGCCACCTGTTTGCTTTTAGATAAACCGAAAACCTGTGCGAATACAGTCTTGATGAGTTCATTAATCATCAATCTCAAATGACTCCGGGAATGAGTGATCACATCCGGGAAAAGGTGTTTGTCTTTTCCCCCAAACAAGAGACATATCATCATTACGGGGACACCAAAGATAATCAATAATCTGCCAAACTGGTACTGATCAAGAGGAATGTAGTTGCTCTCTTCGAGATTGACCTCTATCAGATTAATTATGCTAATCATTTATTCTATTAACGGTGCCGCTATACGGTTCTATTTAGCCATACTTTGAATATTACCGGTAGGAACAGATGATGACCGTTGATTCATGCAAAATAAAATGTTGTTTACATCTCCAGCCTTTGTTTTCTTTCGAGCTATCCTCATGATCATGAAAGAGCTGTAGAATATTTACATTCAGAATGTTTACCGGATTGTTTTTAGTATCGGTGAACATTCCAAAATCACAAATGCATTTTTTTACAGTAATACTTTGAAAAATTCTTTAAAAAACACAAGCATTACTTCTTTCATGAATCGACATTGAAGTTGAATTTCAAGCCATCTAGATTCGTGGTTCGAGCTCGCGAACAAAAACTTAGGGTAAAATAATATAAAGTGTCACTCCTAACTAAATTGTTCCTTTTTTAACTCAAGTAACATACTTTGTTTGTGTATTGTAATTTAAGATTGATATAAAAAAAAAGTTTGCTTGCTGATAAAACCATGTAGTAGAGACCGGGGCTAGTTGGCCGAGTTTCGCTTTCCGAATTTCTGTACTTTTTCTGTTTAGACTTTTCGATAAACGGTTTGCTCTATCATGTGATTTTTTCATTTCTGAATAAAAATCAGAAAAATAGTTATTATCAATGAAATACGGAGAAAAAAATCGGCCAACCAACCCGAGAGCCAGGGTAGGTTGGCCGAGTTTGAAAAAATATGTGAAACACATCAAATCCCGATCAACAAGGGAGAACAAAATTGTATCTGGGGTTGTTTCGATTTTTCGACTATTAACGAGGTCAAGATTAGTCATAATCTTGACCTCGTTAATAGTTAAAATAACAAAAATTATAACTCAATTTAACCTAGCTGTTACAAACCTTGATATATAAATATCAATATTATATCTAAATTTGTTACAAATTTAGTACGACTTTTCAGCTGTTATTATCCATTTTTTTGGGGGGAAGGCTTTATCGTGCAAATCTAAAAATAGATTTCGCGAAGTAAGATGAAATTGCATACCTTTAGGCGATTTGATTTGCCGTAAAAAGGTCATGCACAGTTAAGCGACTGGTTCCGAACCGGGAAGTTTTGAGTTGCCAACATTCGCTACGATTGCATCGGGCATGAGAACCAACTGAGGTTGGAAGGATATATTTACATCATATAATAACTTTTATTTATTTAAATAATCTATCACTCTCCACATCTTTCGTCGTTTCCTTCCAACCGGTATATGAATGGCAAAGGGGATATTTTAGAACTATGAACAAGCTTTTTTGGTGCATAGATAGTTGCAAATGAACGGAAACGACTAAATTTAGTGAAACAAATTTCCTACTACCTTAGAGAATCTGAGGAAAATAACTAATGAATGATAGTTTTTCCGTTTTTTCTTATTTGTACCAAGAGGGCCGACTTTCAAATAACATTCGAATCAGTTCACTCGTTCAGTTGAAGTAATGAATTATTTGTACGTGGCGGGCTATTAATTATTATTTATTGAAATGTGCACTTAATTTTCTCGGAGTTTGCTGAATCGATATTCGTAAATTTAGATAAGAATAAAAATTCGTTTGAAAAACAGTGAAAATTCAGAAGAAGTATAACATCAATTCAAATAGCAAGTTTTTATGATTGATGATCAACCAATTGCCTATTAGTCACATTAGTTTCCGATATCCGCAGCCAGAAGCCCCGCAAGTAATGTTCAGAAACCATCAAAATTGAACTTTCATTCCGGTTTGAGTGTTTGACATCTACCTAGATTGACTCACAGAAAAATGATTCGAATGGAAAGTCTCATAATGAGGGCCGGTTGCTTTAAACTCTACATTGCAAATTTCGAATCCCAGCTCATGGTTCCGGATTGGAAGTAATCAAAATACTACGAAATGAGACTATCATAATTTTTTCAGATATGGATAGATTAAACTTTTCAAATCGAAGATATTATAGTGCGATGAATCGTTTTTGTCTGATTCATGAATGTAAAAATGTGCAATGATATAGATTACAACGGAAAAAATGCGATATCGGCAATTTGTAGATCTTAATAATTGATGCTAACCAACTCATTTCAATTTTACTGATTTTTGATCCAAGAATTGTGAATGTGATTCGATATTAATTTAGATTGCTGTACGCCATGACGATATCATCAGCGCCACCAGTGAACATTTTTCAATGTAATATTAACAAAGTTTTGATGTGGAACACATCTTTATTTTCTATATAGGGGTGTAAATTATAAACTCAAAGAAAAATACACGTAGAAATGTGGTCAGGTTTTAAAACTTATAGCTCAGTATATTTTGTATCAATTATTAATATTATTTCATTATTTGATTGGATATATTTCTAACATTCGATTTGAATGTATCAAACCACGTATTTTCAATTGTAAATGATTGAAATTTTGATTAGTAGTGAGCAGTGTCCTATTTTGTCTATATTATATAAGATGAACTCGATTGATAATGAGAAATAGTTTATCGCTTCAACCGAAATCGCAGAATGGTAGAGAAACTTAACGCTATAAAAATCATTGCTTGCATACAAAACTTGAACACAAGCTTGACGAAGAGAAGCTTTATTATCAAAATCCGTATCGCAAGTTTGTACAAAGATATAATTGCATACATTTGGGATAGCGGATTCAAAAGTGTGACGTTTCATTGTAGATCATTAGAAATTTTGGTTGCTTTGTTCCACATCAATGGCTCGAACAACCACATGGGGCTGATTCTTAACTACGTAAAGAATTATCAGATCAACATAGTATAAAGTACAGCAAGAACTAAAGATAAATCAATATGAATATTTTGACGTGAATACGTCTTACTTTACTATGGGGCGCCTATTCAAAATTCACCATGTGAAAGAGTGATATGTTTTTGATCGCGATTACAGCGGTTTTTAGCAAAAATAACAACATAATTCTTTCAACATGCTATCGGAAATATAATCAGTAATTTATGATTAAAATTTCAGCAGTGTGAGATAACCATAAATAATATAGAAAACAAAAATAGTTCTCCTAGATACAAATAAGTTTATATGCAACACAAAAACTGCTGCATAAATATTCAATGCGAATTTTAAAAATGATTTGACAATATTTGTATAGTCATACGACAACAGTTCGAGCAACCCCATATGACTGTCCCTTGTACTTTTTTCGTATTCACGTCATCCAGTTATGTCTCTGACATTACACATCCGTGCTTATTTAAGAACTTTTTTTTTTCCTATTTCCAGTACATCCGGGGCTCAGTAAAACTAAAGTCGTCATTTTCAATCGGCAAATAAAAGACCTATAAATTGAAAAAGTATTGAGCCCAATTTAGATTTTGTTTTTCGTTTATTGCAGCGTCATTTTAGAACACGTTTTGAAATTTTTTACACTTATCACTCTGTGTTTTCGGGAACCAAAATCGGTCACCGATAAAATTGAAGAATTCATGCATTCATTTGAGTACAAGCTTGTGAAAATCATATCTGAGGAAACATTGCAGAATTCACTGAACTGAGTCGAATGCTAGATAACTTTTTCCAATATTTAATAGTCGAGGTTTAAAGCTTTTGCCTAACCTCTCTTTGTTAGTAAGAGAAAGAGCACAAAATCATCTTGAAAAATATTTATAATACATTTAAAATTAATATTTGAATAAAAACTTTACACAATTTAAATAGGAATTACTTGGGAACGTTCTTAAATTCAAAATTGAGGCCGTCATTTCAAAATAAAATATCAAATTATTCATTTAGGGGTTAGCCAAATTTTGTGCTAGGGCACATAACCGTTTTCATTATTTTTACGTTTCGTCTTTGACTCATCAGTGCAGAGCAGTTCAAATTGAACTGCTTAGTGCTAAACTCGGTAGTTCAATTTGAACCGCTAAGCAGACGTAAAGTTTCTGCTATTTACAGAACACTTTTTGTTTTGCAACGAAGTACAATGTCTTTTCTGACGTGCCGAACGAAAACGTGTTTTCGACTATTTCTGGCCGATGCAGGTATGGTCATTTAGGGGTTAGCCAAATTTTGTGCTAGGGCACATAACCGTTTTCGGCCAGAAATAGTCGAAAACACGTTTTCGTTCGGCACGTCAGAAAAGACATTGCACTTCGTTGCAGAACAAAAAGTGTTCTGTAAATAGCAGAAACTTTACGTCTGCTTAGCGGTTCAAATTGAACTACCGAGTTTAGCACTAAGCAGTTCAATTTGAACTGCTCTGCACTGATGAGTCAAAGACGAAACGTAAAAATAATGAAAACGGTTATGTGCCCTAGCACAAAATTTGGCTAACCCCTAAATGACCATACCTGCATCGGCCAGAAATAGTCGAAAACACGTTTTCGTTCGGCACGTCAGAAAAGACATTGCACTTCGTTGCAAAACAAAAAGCGTTCTGTAAATAGCAGAAACTTTACGTCTGCTTAGCGGTTCAAATTGAACTACCGAGTTTAGCACTAAGCAGTTCAATTTGAACTGCTCTGCACTGATGAGTCAAAGACGAAACGTAAAAATAATGAAAACGGTTATGTGCCCTAGCACAAAATTTGGCTAACCCCTAAATGACCATACCTGCATCGGCCAGAAATAGTCGAAAACACGTTTTCGTTCGGCACGTCAGAAAAGACATTGCACTTCGTTGCAAAACAAAAAGTGTTCTGTAAATAGCAGAAACTTTACGTCTGCTTAGCGGTTCAAATTGAACTACCGAGTTTAGCACTAAGCAGTTCAATTTGAACTGCTCTGCACTGATGAGTCAAAGACGAAACGTAAAAATAATGAAAACGGTTATGTGCCCTAGCACAAAATTTGGCTAACCCCTAAATGACCATACCTGCTTCGGCCAGAAATAGTCGAAAACACGTTTTCGTTCGGCACGTCAGAAAAGACATTGCACTTCGTTGCAAAACAAAAAGTGTTCTGTAAATAGCAGAAACTTTACGTCTGCTTAGCGGTTCAAATTGAACTACCGAGTTTAGCACTAAGCAGTTCAATTTGAACTGCTCTGCACTGATGAGTCAAAGACGAAACGTAAAAATAATGAAAACGGTTATGTGCCCTAGCACAAAATTTGGCTAACCCCTAAATGACCATACCTGCATCGGCCAGAAATAGTCGAAAACACGTTTTCGTTCGGCACGTCAGAAAAGACATTGCACTTCGTTGCAAAACAAAAAGTGTTCTGTAAATAGCAGAAACTTTACGTCTGCTTAGCGGTTCAAATTGAACTACCGAGTTTAGCACTAAGCAGTTCAATTTGAACTGCTCTGCACTGATGAGTCAAAGACGAAACGTAAAAATAATCAAATTATTGTTTTCAAAAGCATCTTCAGGTATGTGAAATTGAAAATATGTTTGTAACTGCCCTTTATTGAAGCATAGCATTTTTCAGATTGAAAGTCAAAAACATGATCGAAAAAAGTGTTTGAACTCTTTTTTTCTCAATTCTATAGTATAGTATCTTTTTTTTCTCAATTCTCTAGTATAGTTTTACCTGGATTATAACGACCCTGGACTTGTTAAAATCCTAATAAAATCTGATAGTTTGCTTCTGATTTGGAATCATATTTATAACATAGTGAGATATAAATATTAAGATCATATATAATTTTGATACAATCATGTTATGCTCTGTTGATCGGGATGTATCAATAAACTTTTTTCTTAGTTGAAAAAAGTTAGTATGCATAATGTTTTGTTATCTAGGTACGTGAAAAACCTCCCCTCCTTGGTGTTTGAGTCTCTTTAACATCGACTTTTTCAACTTTACTTCTACCTTTTTGCCTTTTTCTATAGAAAGGTATTAGAATTGCTGAAAAAAACCGACTTTCGAACGGAGCATCGTAGACCCATAGTGTTATATACCATTCGACTCAGTTCGACGAGATCGGAAAATGTCTGTGTGTGTATGTGTATGTGTGTATGTGTGTGTATGTGCACTTTTCGAAGCGCTCAATTTTCTCAAAGATGGCTGAACCGATTTTAACAAACCTATGCTCGTTTGAAAGCTACTGTCGGGCCATTGATCAAGTTCGAAGATCAAATGGTTGTGACTTTTGGTTCCAGATATATGATGGCATAAGTGACGTACCCGACAAAACACGATGATTTTGGGATCACCTCTATTTTCGTTACGTTCTAGTGCTCAAAAGTTTAAGCACCTCGAAAAATGCCTTCATACAAAATTTGACCTAAATCAGACATGCTTAAGGGGTGCTGCCCGGTGGTAAAGGTTTGACAATTTTCGATCTTGAAAAAGCACCATAGGGGGGAGTACATGAAATTTCCAAAATCGAAAATTTTTTTTGATGCCGAAACTCTTAAAACTGCATGAAACATCGAAATTTAGTGCCATCTCAAAAAAATTTTTTTTTGAAAAAATCAACTTTCTGGGACTTAGAAAAATTTTCATATTTTTTCTAAGTCCCAAAAAGTCGACTTATTCAAAAATTTTTTTTTTCGAGATGACACTAAATCTCGACGTTTCATGCAATTCTAAGCCTTTTGGCATCAAAATTTTTTTTCGATTTCGAAAATTTCAAGATATATGAAAATATATGGTGATTTTGCAAGATATATGAAAATTCCACTGAGTGGACTAAGAAGGCTTTTTTTAGATTAGCATCACTGATTACAAATAGGCAACGCAAATGTCAAGCACTAGTTTGGAAAAATGATGCTGACTGTGTGACATAAACACTGAAGCATGCTTTCGTGAACTACTCGAATCAATCTGAATCAATTGGTGTCAAAATTAGTATCCAAAATTATTTAATAAAAGTATGAAACATATTTTCATGAGACTGTTATGAAAGAAGAGAAAGGCATTATAACACCACTAGGTGGATTAAGAAGAGTTTTTTTTAGATTAGCATCACTGTTCTCATACAAATAAGCAACGCAAATGTCAAGCACTAGTTTGAAAAAATGATGCTGACTGTGTGACATAAAAACTGAAGCATGCTTTTGTGAACTACTAGAGTCAATCTGAATCAATTGGTGTCAAAATTAGTATCCGAAATTATATAATAAAAGTATGAAATATATTTTCATGAGACTGTTACGAAAGAAGAGAAAGGCATTATCACACCACTAGGTGGATTAAGAAGGGTTTTTTTAGATTAGCATCACTCTTCTCATATAAATAGGCAACGTAAATGTCAAGCGCTTGATTGGAAAAACTATACCGAGTATGTGACATAAACACTGAAGCATGCTTTTGTGAACCACTCGAATCAATCTGAATTAATTGGTGTCAAGAATGAGCCAAAATTAGTGTCAGAAATTTTTTCATAAAATGATAAAAAAATCATGAGACTGCTTTGAAGAAAGAGAAAGGCATCATCACACCACTAGGTGGATTAAGAAGGTTTTTTTTAAAGTCTGATAGATCTAGAGTGGCACTGAAATTGTAAGAGCGAATAAAAAAAATTTGAACATTTTTTTACATGAATAACATTTTGAAAAAAATCTGAAAGAAATCAGAAAGATTTCCCATAGTACCCAAAATATTCTAATCTTTTTTTTTTACCAAATAGGTTTATAAAAAATTTAAATAAAATGAAAATCAGAAGAACCACCCTAGCTCTGCAAATATGGTTTAACTGCCATATTTGTAGAGTTATGGTTAAATTTTTGGGAGAATCATCTCCAATACACACTCTTCGAAACAGGTTATATCAATTTAATTTCTGTTTGGAGGTAGTTTTTATATGCAAACCCGGCTATACCTTTAATGAATATTTTTCTGATAAAAAGTGATATTTTTGCTGATATCTTTCTGACAACAATGTTTTTGATAGATTACGCGTGAACAGGGATGCCAGGTTCACAGATTAATCTGTGTTTCACAGATTTTCAACTTTCTGCACAGATTTTAAAAATGGCACAGATTTTCACAGATATCTGAAAGTAATCACAGATTTTCACAGATTTTTGAAATCGATTACAGTTTAGCACCTAAAAGTACAGAGCGGTTGAGTAAAAAGGTATAGAGCGGTTTGGTGCTGAGACCCTGTTTTTTTGCTCACCAAAATGATTCTGATTAGCTATTATGGCACGGGAAACGTGCACAGATTTTCGACAGGTTTTTGGCTTGATCACAAATTTCTATAAAAATGACCTGGCATCCCCGCGCGTGAATCGTGTCTTGTGTCATTGTCAAACTTGTTCAGTTTGGTCTATAATTTGATCATGAATCGGCGTTTTGGTCTATGATTTAATCGCTGGCAATATTGTGTTCAGCGACGACGCTAATTTCTGATTGAATGGATACGCTAACAAGCAAAATTGACAGAAGTATTGCAAGAGCTACCATTGTATGCCAAAAAAGTCACTGTTTGGTGTGGATCATGGGCCGGTGGTATTATTCGTGCAATACCGGCCGATATGTTGGAAAGAGTGTGACAAAATTGGACCTTGCGCAGGGGTCATCTAAAGCGGAGCCGCGGCCAACATTTGCATGGAATGATTAGTATGGAGTAAGAAAGAATGTTGTTGCACTCAGTACAACTCGAGATATTCATTCATTCTTTCACACGACGAATTTTGAAAAGGAGCTCCACAGTAAAGTAAGAGTTATTTACATCCAAAATAGTAATCATAACAGATGAGAATTGAAATTTTATTTCGCAGCAGCTCTAGAAATCGTGTCATGAATTTTATGGCTGTGTGAAATTAATTACTTTCATACTATCACAAAATTGTGAATATATAGGAGGGATCTCATTTTGCTATGACATTTTCGATTATGGAGTTTTTGGCTCATGCTTTATTAAAGGTTTTTCATTGGAACTGTTTAGCTATATTCTGATGGTAATCAATATGCTCTCAATTTGGAAGTATCTGGAATAGCCTAACGCTTATCACGACGAATTAATTTTCCCATTTAACGCTCCAATCCAATTTTCTGTAGATGACATTCAATTAAAGCCTCACCAAGCTTATCCCGCCCCGGAAGGGTTTTATTAGTACAACAATGGTCAACCGGGTTTTCTTTCTGCTATTTTCAATTGCTTCTTCCGTATGGTGGTGCCGTTTCCGATGCAACCACAATTTCATTTTTCTTCTTTTTTTTTTGTCCCATTCCAGGCCACTCGCCAGCGAACTCGATAATCGTCGGTCAGCGAAGTGACCTTGGTAGTGTACGCGACAGACACGGCAGGCGACCGAGGAAATCGATTACAATCCTTCCGCTTTGATTGGCATCTCGGACGGGGACCAGGCGTCGCTAATGCCGACTGGCAGGGGATGTACTGACTGGCGTTAGGCAACCCGTTTTGTTCCTTACATATGCGGGCTCGCCAGCAATCCCGGGAAGCCTTGGACCGGTACCGGGTGTGTTGGTGTGAAAAGAAAGCAGTGATTGTGTGCTAACAAGTTCCGGCAGTTCCGGGGCCCGTGCTGTTTTGCGTATTTCATTTTGCTGTTTGTTGGAGGCAGTCCAAGACGTTTTATTTTTTGTTTTTTTTTTGTGACATGGGAAATCGAAACGGTTCCGGTTAACAGTTGAAAGGAGGAAATAAAACGAAAGTGATGACTTGTCACGGTTGTGTGGTGGAAAAGAGAGCGGACGGGGTGTAGGATGGTTCGTGTGTCACCATGTTTATCGGTTGTAATCTGAGATAGTGAAGATATTTCTAGCAAGGGGAAGGAGGCAGAGGTGTAAAGGAGAGGAAAGGTGCTGGTTGATGTGGCGTCTGAACGGCGTTTCTACTAACGGCTTTTGTTTTCTTTTTCCATCGGAAATCTTCAACGAATGCTGTTCATTCTGCCATTAAACGGTTTCCCGTATGTAGTAAAACGTATTTCCAAAGAGCCTAATTATTTTTGAAACTGTGTAACTCAAATCAATAAAGACTATCGATCTTTGGGCGGAGGAGATGGCTATAACGACAGCATTCCCGGAACACAGCTCCGTGGGTGCTGATTTGCTACGTATGAAGGGAACGGTCGCTTACGAGGTTGCCGGGTCAGCTGTCAACATGACAATAGGCAGTGGCGACATCGAATCGAACGGAACCGGACAAGTGCTGGCATCTAGCGATGTCATAATATCTAACCGATATGTTCAGATGGTGTTCTGCATACTCTATTCCAGCATATTCATTCTGGGAATATTTGGGAATGTTCTGGTGTGTTATGTGGTTTTTCGGAACAAAGCCATGCAATCGGTGACTAATCTGTTCATCACAAATCTAGCTCTGTCGGACATTCTCCTGTGTGTGCTAGCCGTTCCGTTCACTCCTTTGTACACATTCCTTGGTCAGTGGGTATTTGGAGAACTCATCTGTCATACTGTCCCATTGGCACAGGGCTGCAGTGTGTACATCTCGACGCTTACCTTGACGTCAATAGCGATAGACAGATTTTTCGTAATAATTTTTCCTTTCCATCCGCGAATGAAACTGTCAACCTGCATCACGATCATCGTTACCATATGGATTTTTTCCTTGGTGCTGACGCTTCCGTACGGTTGGTATATGCGGCTACACGACGATACCAACAGTTCGATTGTGAATCATACCCTGCAGGAAGGCCGGCCATTGTACTGTGAAGAAATGTGGCCTACGGAGAATTTGCGGATGATTTTTTCGACTGTCACCTCGATTCAACAGTTCGGCCTGCCGTTCTTCATAATGGCGTTCTGCTATATATCGGTGTCAATTAGGCTAAACGATAGAGCCCGTACAAAGCCGGGTTCGAAAACCACTCGCCGTGAGGAAGCCGAACGTGATCGCAAGAAGCGTACGAACCGGATGCTGATTGCCATGGTTGCCATCTTCGGCATCTCTTGGCTTCCGCTAAATCTTGTCAACATATGTAACGACTTTTACTCCAGCATCAATTCGTGGCCCTTCTACAATCTACTGTTTTTCATCGCCCATTTAACAGCCATGAGTTCAACTTGCTACAATCCGTTTCTGTACGCATGGCTCAACGAAAACTTCCGCAAAGAGTTCAAACAAGTACTGCCTTGCTTTGATCCCTCGCGTGGCCATAGCACAATCAGTTTTCGTCGATCCGAACACCGTAACTGCAATGGAAATAATGACACCGTACAGGAAACTCTGGTTCCCAGCACTCAAATGTTGGCACCGATCGTAAGTCGATCGCCGAACACCACTACGAGCACGACCGTAACTAGCGAATCCGCCAGACACACCGTGGACTCAATTCTTCTATCGGAAGTTGGTCCTCCAACGATCAGTCCCCCACTGTTACCCTCAATCCAGAACCAGGAAACTATTCTGCTTCCATCCGGTGTTCTCGAGACCCCCTTCGAGGTCCTACTGCCGGTTGATGGGGGCAGTAAGTCGTCATCTCAGCCACAGAACGCCAACGGCATGGGAAACAGAGGATTGCCGCTGAGTGTCCCCACGACCAGTAACTTGCGAACTAGCAACCCGAACCTTCAATCGCTAATACTGATCAACGACGGTACCTGCGGGGATACGAAGCTGCCCGAAATACTCTAGACTGACACCTAGATGGACGAGAATTTCCCTATGTTAAGCCTTCAAAATGATAATGACTCGAGCGGACGTGCATTTGAGTGTGTGAAATTGAGGTGAGTAATTGATTTGATTTACATTTGAGAAATAAGCATGATAAATTCATATCAATATTATTCGATGAAATTTAATTCATAAAAAAAGATTGTCCCAGAAAGTATGGACGCACCGAGTTCTCAGTGGAAATAATACAGAAATGTTGAATATTTAATTTTTATTGGATACTAGCTGATTTACCCGGCGTTGCTCGGAAATGTGGCAAGGCCGAAAAATTCTAGAAATTGATACTCTGAAAAAAAAAATTCTAGAAATTGATACTCTCATGAGCAGAGGTCGTTTTTTGGAACCATTCTTTGAAGTTTATTTCGCTGCTTCGATGTGATAAAGTATTGCGAAATCCTGTCACAGACCTAGGCTTTCTTACTAAATCTTTCGATTTGAATCGATGCCTTGAATAGAATAAAGACTGTACTAAAAAATAAGCAAGTAAAATTAATTTTATGTGGGATACTAAAAAATTAATTTTATGTCGGAACTAAAGACATATTAGCAATATATTAGAAAAAGTGTGGAATATTTTAATTCAACTTCAAATATCTATTAAATTCTGTGGAAAACTTGCGCCATCTTTTTTGCGCCCTTTCATCCAGTCTTGCTTCTAGTTCTTATCGTTTTTTGACGATTTTTCCTTTTTTCCGGAGTTTGCACTTCAATCGTCCTGAACTTTGTTCTTGGTTGAAGTCCTTTCGAGTTTGGCAGATTTTCCTCTTTCAACACAAAAGTAACATGATCAGCTTCGTACCACTCCAGAAGCGGTTCTGCGTAATGGAACGATGCCAGATCGCTGTAAAAGACCTTGTAAAAAGGCGGGTGGTTAATGTCAGAGACATAATTGGATGACGTGAAAACGAATAAAACAAACGATCGTTCAGTTTCTTTGACGTTAAAGAATCTAAACTCTGAAACTGGAATTCAGGAACCGATTGCTAGAACTGAATTATGAAACTCAATTTTGATGCTAGATTCGGGAATTTAATTCTGAACCTGAACTCAGAAATTGAATTCTGAATTGTGTTGTGAAACTGATTTTTGAGATCAGGATTCTTGTTCGGCTCTGAATTCTGAACCTGAATTCTAGCGCTGAATTCAGGACCTGAATTTTAGTTACAGAGTTCCGATCCAGGATTCCTTTTTCAAAGTTGGATCCAGAATTGAGCGCAGAAGATCCGGAATTTAGTTCAAAAATGTTACGAATCAAGTTCCTAAATTCAGTTACACTTCCAGAATTGTAGAATTGAACTTTGGATTCAAATTCTAGACTTGTATTCTGGTCTAGAACTCTGAACCTGGACTCAGGAATGCAGCTTATAACTGAATTAATGAAAGACAACTTAATTTTGGATCTGAGTTCAGTTCCTGGATTTCGGTTTGAATTCTGGAATTGTATCTGAATTTCGGACAGGATTTCAGAATTTTGGAACCAAATTCTGGTCTTAGTCTCTATTTCAGTTCCAGAATTCTGGACTTGATTTTGGACGAGGAACTGAATTTTAGATCTGGCTTCGGAAAATTTAAAAACAAATAGAATCAGGTCTTGAATTCTGAAACAGAACTTCAGAACTAAATCCTTGAATTGGATTCTGGTCTGAGCTGAACGAGTCAACTACGCAGGCTAGAATTGATGAAGCAATAAAATTTTTACTGCTTCACTTAACAAGCTTTCTAGAAAACGTTAATTTCGATGTTGTCATACTGCTGCAAACTCAATCACAAATTGCTGATCATATTTCCAATTACGTGATCTTGAAAGCCAATTGTAATTCCATATAAAAAAGATCTTGTCTGAATACTCTGTTCTCATATAAAATTATAAATTGTTGGAAACAGTTAGCTGATGAGTGGTCATCATGCCAAAGATTTTGGTCTGTAACCAAGGATCAACACTTTCGCTATACGCCAGAATATCGATTATAAGAGCGGTTGTAAATTCAATGACCGTCCTAAACAACATGGACGAATGTGTCTCCCTCATATTAGTGCACTCAATCACAATATCTATGTGCCGATTTTACGCGATACGCTTTGTGAGATGATTCGATCAATTCGTGCGGTTGAAAATATTGCCATTCTAGTACAGGGTAAATTTTTAAATGGCGCCCCATAGTAAAGTAAGTCGTATTTATAAAAAAGAGTGTCACCTGCTTGGGACCGGAGAAGGATAACGTTTCTGGAGGTATTTTTCTTTATGTACTTGACCGTTGATGGTGCTGATCGTTATGTACTGCTTGCAGAAATCCCTGCTCCAACAGATCGCCTGCCAGGTTGTTTATCTTGGATGTCCGGCTTACGCTTTTCTACCGCCGCTAGGTCATCTGGGTCTGCTTGAATGATTTTACCGCACCTTTCGCGATCCACTTTCGGGACTGGCCTCTGATTGTCTACGAGCGCGCTCATAATTTTTGTCGAACCTCTTTTGGCTTGGAGGCTATCTCGATAGACACTTGACAGATGGTGCCGAAATTTTGCACATATAAATATTACACTGTAAATAAGTTTCACTTGAAATTTCATCAATTTTCAAACCACGCACAGAAGATAGATTTGCTTTTTTGCCGAGTACAGTCTTCATGCTAAAATTGTTCTATTTATAGTTTTATATCCAATTGTTTTATGTTTCGCCTTTTTGTCACCTCGCAGATCTATAATATTCCGCTAAGCAGGCGTAAAGTAAATGCTATTTACATTTCAATTTTTTTGCACTGACATTCAATGTCTATCCTGACACCCCAGACTGAAAAGAAGGCCATTCCTAATTCCTGATGTCTCAGAGCCGAATGCGAAACGTGAAACAAAAAGTCATGTGTTTATGAGGTAACAAAACCGATGTAAGCTCTCAAGTTATCTGGAAGCTCAAGTTGCTAAAACACATAATTAAACAATATCGCCATTCACCATTGAAACTGATGAACTCATCTGGTTTCATATCTAATATAAAGGTAAAAATGATATTCTGAAGTAATATCTTTTTATAATCAAGCAAATTGTCTGGAGTCTGCAAAAATCTTTAAAATGTCATCTCAAATGGTTTTACGGTTGACAGGAACTGCAAACGACTGAACCGCATAGCAAAAAAAATCACAACAATAAACTATCTAATTGATTGAGTAACAGAGACTCGTTTTACTCGACAAGCGGGCAATAAAGTGCCTCTTCTATTGGGTTCATTTGTGAAGCGGGGTTTAAATGGTAAAGGTTGAAAAAGCTTCTTGATAAAAAATATATATATATATATATATATATATATATATATATATATATATATATATATATATATATATATATATATATATATATATATATATATATATATATATATATATATATATATATATATATATCAATCTATGTCAGTTTACTGGTGTAATATCTACATAACAGAGGCTCACCTCACCGACCTTCCGTTCTGTGTCGCGTAAAATAATGCAGTTTATGGCGCATTGCAACCAAATCCCCCATTCCCTATCTGAAACATTTAATTTAACTAGATGAACTAACTAACGGAAAGAGGTGACGAGCGACCTTCCCCATTCAGATCTCAGCACCTTCGTTACTGGATAACGTAATAACGTTCTTATTTGTCCTCTCGACGTCAAATTAAAAGGATAAAGTGACGCATACGGAGGCCACCAATGGTTGCTGGTGTCGTTGACGGGACAAGAATACTCACACACAAACACACACACACATACACACACATACACACACATGATGCTTGTGTTGTTGGTCCTCATTGCATTAAAGACTCTTCTCTTTCTGGCATAGAATGAATGAAATTGTTTCAAAATCCCAGTCGTGTCTAATTTTACTACCCGTATAAAGCGTAATTGGGACACATTTGTGAAAGATAATCTATAACTTCTATGATACTAACTAAAAGGAGAAGCACAATTGCTGTTCTGATTCAACAATTGGTGACGATAATTAAATGAATAAATTTTTCGCTTTGAAACCATCATGAGACGAAAATGGTGTTTGGGAGTTGCGCATTATTTTGTCAGAGTGAGATAAATCTGCCTTTGATATTCGAACTTGATCAATGACCCAATAGTAGCATTCAAAAGAATCTAAGATTATTAAAATTCGTTCAACCATCTTCGAGAAAATTGAGCGGAGATAGTACAGACATTTCCCGAATGTAAAAAGGTTTTCAGCCTAATAAAAACTTTCGAAAATAAGGCACGAATTGATTATCAATCGGTATTGTCACCATATGCAATGGAAAAGTCCATTACATATTTTGCACATAATGTATCTATGTGTGAAGCCACCAACAGTTCAAGGCATTACCAGTGTATGAGGGAAGACTTACAGTAGATCCGAATAGGATTATCAGATAGCGGTCATATAACTGCTGTTAAGAAGACCAAAATGGGGTTTGAGGACCCGGCGCCTTCCAGCAAGAACATCCGACGACCCATCACATATTTTGCACTTGACCTCACTTTCTAGTTTGTTTTTTTTTCTAGAAACGAATATATTTTCGACTTCTTCTTCCTGAACGCCATTTTTGTACAATTAACGGTTTCCGAGTTACAACGATTTGAAAAAGGCAATTTTTGTGAAATTCAAAAATACATACTCCCTTTTTTAAAATCAGTCGTGAGTCGGATTGACCTCTCCATCGGTTCAAAACTTATGGTTTGCCATACTGAAGCCATGTGCAAAGTTTCATCCAAATCGGAGAAGGTCGAGTCTGATGATCTGCTGAGCATTTCTGGAATTGCTCTAAATCATTGATCCAACCTTACGAAGTCAAGACACAGACTATCAGTCATGACACTATGAGTGAGTTCTTCTTGTAGTAGATAACATAACCGCGAGATTGACGTAGGACAGCTGTCGACAAGGGGAAGATCATTTTTAAAATGCACATTTCTTTTGAGCATTTTAGCTTTTGATTCTGAAAAGAATCAAATGTTACTATTTCTCCAACTTTCAACACAGTAGTGAAAATATTTTTGTCACGCTAATTTCCCGTTTCAGATCACTGTGCAATGTTAGATTCACCCTTTTTTGAAAAACAGCTGAATTTAGGTTTGAGTCCGCATGGGAATGGCAACTCTGCCACTTCTAGTTACCCTTTTAGAAAAAAAAAAGTTCAACGGTCGCCCTTCATTGGTCCAATACATTGGATCATTGGTCCAATGAACGTTTAATCAATCGTTCAAAGTTTCAAGTTGAACTTGTTTTACTGGAGAATTTCTGAAGTTTTTGTCCACTTATTTTTTTAAACTAACACTACATACCTGCACAATACTTCTACTGCACGTAGAATAACAACAAATCTTCTTTCTATATGAAGGTAATGTTTAATTTTAACACTATTTTTGCAAGAGAAAAATTGTTTTAATCCACCTAGTGGTGTAATGATGTCTTTCTCATGTACCTTATGATCAAACAAGAACCGGAATTTTCATTTTAAAATTCCCGCGCTTGTCCAATCGGTAAACTTTTATTCTCTGAACGTTGGCAACACTTTTATACACATTTTGTCAAATTTTGACGCATATCGTACGATTAGTTTTTGTTTGGCGTCTATACAAAGAAGTTGAAAAATTTTCGTGTGGCGATTTTTATAATGGATGGTTTCGGCTCGCCTTCGAAGCGCCATTCGGTCGATTGTTGTGCGGTTTCGACGTCATATTCATAGATCCACACCTCATCACCAGTTATGATGCATTCGATGAATGTGGGGTCACTATCTGCGTTGGAAATCATCTCTTTGGCCACATCAACACGACGCTGTTTTTGAATGAAATTCAGCTTTTTTGGCACCAGCCGAGAAGCGACGCCTTTTAAACCCAAGACATCAGTTAAAATGTATTCGGCTGATCCATAAGAGATGCCCAATAACACAGCAATCTCTCTAATCGGTACAGAACGATTTTGCAACACGATTTGCTTCGCCGATTCAATGTTTTCTTCAGTAACAGATGTTGTTGGGCGGCCAGGGATCTCATCATGATCCAAGCTTGTACGACCACCTTTGAAGCGTTTATACCACTCGTATGCCTGTGTTTTTCCTAGACACGATTCGCCAAAGGCCTTTTCTAACATTTTCAACGTTTCGGAACAATTAAATCCATTTGCAACACAAAATTTGATGCACTTACGTTGTTCTAAATTTTCATCCATTATAAAAATCGCCACACGAAAATTATTTAACTTGTTTGTATAGACGCCAAACAAAAACTAATCGTACGATATGCGTCAAAATTTGACAGAATGTGTATAAAAGTGTTGCCAACGTTGAGAGAATAAAAGTTTACCGATTGGACAAGCGCGGGAATTTTAAAATGTCAATTCCGGTTATTTTTTTTGATCATAAGGTATAATATTGTGGTAATCTATTCAAAATTTTTCTCTTCCATTCTTGAAAGAAACCAAAGGAATATTTTTGCATTGACTAGTAGAACCTACAGAATAAAACAGTGCTTTGTCGTGTAGATCATCCTTAAGAAAGCGAAATGGGTTCACTATTATATGTATCTTCAGCACCGGAACCCGAGAACCGGTACATCGAAACCTCCATTTACGAACTAAACGGGGGTTCGTAAAAAGAGATAGTTCGTAAAAAAAGTTTACGTTATTTGGGATTTGGTTCGTAAAAAAAGTTTACGTTATTTGGGATTTGGTTCGTGAAAAAAGTTTACGTTATTTGGAATTTACTTCGTAAAAAAAGTTTTGTGCATTTAATATGGAAACCGCGCATCTTATGGCTATTTTCGGAACGGATGTGAAGAGTAAGTGCAAGAAAATGATGTTTGGGCTCGTTTCAAAATACAAAATGGCGGCTTCCGGTTTATTGAGATTGCCTAAAACCCCTAACAATATGGGCATCTTCGGAACGGAATTGATGAGTAGATGTCGGGAAACGATGTTTGAGGTAGTTTTGAAATCCAATATGGCGACTATCTCTCAAATATCGTTTTCCGACATCTACTTAATAACCTCGTTCCGAAAATACCCATATTTCAAGGGTTTTTCAAGGAATATCAATCAACCGGAAGTCGCCATCTTGGATTTCAAATCCACCTCAAACATCATTTTCCGACATCTACTCATTAATTTCGTTCCGAAAATACCCACATTGCAGGGGTTTTCAAGGAATATTAATCAACCGGAAGTCGCCATCTTGAATTTAAGAACCACCTCAAACATCATTTTCCGACATCTACTCATCAATTCCGTTCCGAAAATACCCATATTTCAAGGGTTTTCAAGGAATATCAATCAACCGGAAATCGCCATCTTGGATTTCAGAACCACCTCAAACATCATTTTCCGACATCTACTCATCAAATTCGTTCCGAAAATACCCATATTTCAAGGGTTTTCAAGAAATATCAATCAACCGGAAGTCGCCATCTTGGATTTCAGAACCACTTCAAACATCATTTTCCGACATCTACTCATCAATTCTATTCCGAAAATACCCATATTTCAAGGGTTTTCAAGGAATATCAATCAACCGGAAGTCGCCATCTTGAATTTAAGAACCATCTCAAATATCGTTTTCCGACATCTACTCATTAACCCCGTTTCGAAAATACCTATATTGTAAGGGTTTTCGAAGAATATCAATCAACCGGAAGTCGCCATCTTGGATTTCCAAAATATCTCAAACATCATTTTCCGGAATCTACTCTTTAAACCCGTTCCAAAAATACCCATATTGTAGTAGTTTCCATGGAGTCGGAAATCGTTTTCGATGTATGCCAAAACCTTTTTTTACGAAGTAGGTTCGTAAAAGAAGTTTACGTTATTTGGGATTGGGTTCGTAAAAAGAGTTACGTAAAAAGAGGTAACGTATAAAAAGTGTTCGTAAACGGAGGTTTGGGTATACAATCGAAGTCGGTTCGTACGGCCACCAACCAGCATGACGCACAAACTCTACTAGTTTTTATTCACATATTGAAGATTTTATACAATTTTTCCATCGTTCTCTAAACGACGATTTAAATTTTTGTTGTATCCGAGAATATGCAGTAAGTTTTGGTAGGACCCTAAGAATGTTCATTTGACCCAAAGATTGGAAATAACGGTTTTGAGTCCAGTTCACAACATTTTTTAAGATTTTTGTTTCACCGGTGTACGGTGTACAATATTGAGCTCGATGAACTGAGTCGAATGGTACATGACTCATTTTTATTACATGACATTTTTATTACTCGGTATTTCAAGTCATTGCATAACTTTTCTATATGAGAAAGGCAAAACAACAACAGACCATTCGAGCAAACTGGACGAATATTTCATGCAGTATGTTGTTCAACAAGCGCTCAGAAAAAACAAAATAGAACCACGGGTATAATCAAAACGTAACTTTAACGTTATTTTCTTAGATTATTTACAAACAAATAAAAATTCTCGACTAGAAGCTAAAAGACAGGATTAGTAATTTTTCCTTGAACGAAACTCATCTAACAAAGAAGCAACTTATTCAATATTCGTTTTGATCTGTCGCCTCTTCTGAGACTTCTGCCATTCTAAGCAAGATTGACTGTGTCTTGATAAATCCAAATCCAAATTGATGTTAGCTTTTAAATCCTTCCCATCATCCTCGACTGCCAGACAGGTGATTCAGTTTTCGCACACAGCGGATCCCCGCCGGGACCCAATTTATTGTTCCTAACGTACTGAATCTTAAACGAAAACAATATATTCTAAAACAGCTCTGATTAAGACCGTAAATCCAATCAAAGTCGGTGCGCGACAGGTCGATGGAGTGAAAGTGAAATAAAATACCACGGAAAATAGCATGAAAAAACCAATCAACTTCAGATTGATTACACGAAGACGAAACCAATCAGCCATTATTCCCCACGCGTTTGGCCGGCACAGGTATCTTCAGGGTGAATTTCGATTTGTCGCTCTCCTGACGCAGTAGCACCGCGCCAGGAACCTGCCGTGGTACCGGCAGCCTGGCCATTTCCGATGATGATGATGAGGAGGAGCTGGGAATCATTCCCTCCTTTTTCGGTTCTATCGACCGGAATTCACGCCAGTAAAGTAGCTGATGAAGCACAACCAACCATCGTCGAGCTTTGCATATCAATTTCACGACCGACTGGGAAAGCATAATGGATCGTGGCATCGGTCTGTCGGCGTCGTTCTCGTTGTCATCCGTAGTGCACGCGTCCACCAGCAGTCAATCAGACAGCCAGTCAGCCGTTGTAAACTGTAGCACTCTCTGGACTCGAAAAAGACGATGTTTGGCATGTTATCGTTTTACAGTTTTTGAACAGTAATGAAACAAAATCCAGAGTTCAAAGTACACTTGTTATTGGTAACCTGAATTACAAATTATCCACAGATTAGAAGCCATACGAAAATGAAAAACTCGTTTGATAAGCGTTTATTAAAAACTCCATAATAGCTGTTCAAAAATAAATATTCCCACACCAGTTTCTCATCAGCATGAACATCTAAAGGAAAGGAATCAACTGTTTTCCATCTGAAAACACGGCGATAAAATTATATTTGTACTATAAATCATGCCATTCAAGCACCGTTTAACTCCACTCCAAGATGATCTTCAAACGTCAGACACTGAAAGGCAACGAGAGATTCGCACAGCCGAACGTTTTGTTGGAAGCCGCAGGGAAAGCGTGAATAAACAAATGATCGTAAAATTCATCTCCCCCGCTCGTTAGGCAACCGCCAATACCAAAGTTGAAATACCGAACCGAAAATGACAACAAATCAGAATGAATGATGGGTGCCAATGGAGCGCTGCCGTGGTGGCATTATCCCAATGGGGTGATCGTTCCCACTGCAATTAATTTCGATTTATTTCGTTCTTCCTTCCTTTCTTTACGCCAATTAGTTATATTTGATGTGCCAATCTTTTCGGAAAATGTTTTAATGGAGTATATTAGCAAGTGGATTTGGATTGTCCCAAAAGAAACTGATGGTGCTACTGTACGATGTCGTGGGATTCGTTCAAGTACTTTAATTTTATCGTCAAAATTTCAAAAAGGCGAGTGGGTATTGTCAGAGACATGACCAGAGGATGTGAACACGAATTAAACTGACATATCAATAACCGCTTGTGTTAGATAGTTGATTGTGTGATTTTCTCATCCTGCATCGCTTGCAAAATTGTAACAGTGCATCTATACTGACTAGTAAGACTTATTGAGGACAAACATATTCTAACACGCCAATAACACTGCACAAATGAGAGTAAAACAATACAACAAACAAACACACATAAAAAACCCTTCTTAATCCACCTAGTGGTGTGATAATGCATTTCTCTTCTTTCATAACAGTCTCATAAAAATAAATTTCATACTTTTATTATATAATTTCGGATACTAATTTTGACACCAATTGATTCAGATTGATTCAAGTAGTTCACAAAAGCATGCTTCAGTGTTTATGTCACACAGTCAGCATCATTTTTCCAAATTAGTGCTTGACATTTGCGTTACCTATTTGTATGAGAAGAGTGATGCTAATCTAAAAAAAACCCTTCTTAATCCACCTAGTGGTGTGATAATGCCTTTCTCTTCTTTCATAACAGTCTCATGAAAATGTATTTCATAATTTTATTAAATAATTTCGGATACTAATTTCGAAACTAATTGATTCAGATTGATTCGAGTAGTTCACAAAAGCATGCTTCAGTGTTTATGTCACACAGTCAGCATCATTTTTCCAAACTAGTGCTTGACATTTGCGTTGCCTATTTTTATGAGAACAGTGATGCTAATCTAAAAAAGGCCTTCTTAGTCCACTTAGTGAAATTTTCATATATCTTGAAAAATCACCATAGGGGGGAGTACATGAAATTTTCGAAATCGAAAAAAATTTTTGATGCCAAAAGGCTTAGAATTGCATGAAACGTCGAGATTTAGTGTCATCTCGAAAAAAATTTTTTTTGAAAAAGTCGACTTTTTGGGACTTAGAAAAAATATCAAAATATCAAAGTCCCAGAAAGTTGATTTAAAAAAAAAAAATTTTTTTTTTGTCGTGAATACGACTTACTTTACTATGGGGTGCCTTTTCAAAATTAGCCATATGGAAGAATGGGCAGAACTTAATCGCGAATATCTCGACTTGTATTAATGGTAGCAACATAATTCTTTCACCATTTCATCAAAAATATGATCAGGAATTCAGGATAATATTTTGAACAGTGTGCGATAACCACAAACAACTCAAAAATTAAGTTTTCTTAAAATTTGAAAACAACGCGGAAAACTTTTTACTTTCGCTTGGGTTTTTCGCGCAAGGACGACGATTTTGAGATAGTCAGGCACATATCTTCAACTGAATGCGTATAAAAGGGGAACCGTGGTCGAAAATCGATCATTTCTTTTCGTGCGTTCGATGGAAGCAGACGTCGTGGGAGTGGAATCATCAACCAGCAGCGAGAGAGAATGCACCTTCTGCGTGGTTAATAAAAACCTCAAACGCTCAGGTCGCATCTCTCATTCGCTAGCTGGCCATCGAGGCGCGAGGACCAGCCAGCAGCAGCAGCGGGAGTTAAACTTTCCACCAGCAGCGAGAGAGAATGCACCTTCTGCGTGGTTAATAAAAACCTCAAACGCTCAGGTCGCATCTCTCATTCGCTTGCTGGCCATCGAGGCGCGAGGACCAGCCAGCAGCAGCAGCGGGAGTTAAACTTTCCACCAGCAGCGAGAGAGAATGCACCTTCTGCGTGGTTAATAAAAACCTCAAACGCTCAGGTCGCATTTCTCATTCGCTTGCTGGCCATCGAGGCGCGAGGACCAGCCAGCAGCAGCAGCGAGAGTTAACCAGCAGCGACGGAGAATGCACCTTCTGCGTGGTTAATAAAAACCTCAAACGCTCAGGTCGCATCTCTCATTCGCTTGCTGGCCATCGAGGCGAGAGGACCAGCCAGCAGCAGCAGCGGGAGTTAAACTTTCCACCAGCAGCGAGAGAGAATGCACCTTCTGCGTGGTTAATAAAAACCTCAAACGCTCAGGTCGCATCTCTCATTCGCTTGCTGGCCATCGAGGCGCGAGGACCAGCCAGCAGCAGCAGCGGGAGTTAAACTTTCCACCAGCAGCGAGAGAGAATGCACCTTCTGCGTGGTTAATAAAAACCTCAAACGCTCAGGTCGCATCTCTCATTCGCTTGCTGGCCATCGAGGCGCGAGGACCAGCCAGCAGCAGCAGCGAGAGTTAACCAGCAGCGACGGAGAATGCACCTTCTGCGTGGTTAAAAACCTCAAACGCTCAGGTCGCATCTCTCATTCGCTTGCTGGCCACCAAGGCGAGAACCAGCAGCGACTGAAACAGGATTCTGAGTGTTATTGGATCTAAATTTAGGTCTTGAACTCAGGGTCCAGTTCTCTATTCCAGACTTCTATTCGGTTCTTCTTAAAACCATAATAATACTCCTAAAGAATTATGCGGAATTTACTTTACTGTACCTCTATACAACCCATTTTTGTCGTGAATACGACTTACTTTACTATGGGGTGCCTTTTCAAAATTTACCCTCTGAGAGAGTGATAAGTTTTTGATCGTGAATATCTATTGTTGTGTCTAATGAATCAACATAATTCTTGCGACATGCCGACATGGAAATATGATCACAATTTTATGATAAAATTTTCATTTTTGTGACATAGTCTCAAATAATTCAAAATTAAACATTTCTAAAATGTTTGGTATAAACGAGTATCAAAGAGGATAATTCATAAGGCGCGTTTGCCTTTCTCGTATTTTTAAAGCTCATAGCTCAGTGATCTGCATGATTTGCTCCATGTCAACACCAGCCAATCCGAACGCGTTCTAAGTAAGAGAACAAAATATCTGCTGCTGTACAAATCGTCCGGGAAAAATGTTCCGAAAAGTGGTGAATATCGCAGTGAGTTCCTCAATTTGGTCCTTGTGAATGCTAGAAACGAGTCCCTTCAGCATATTGATAGTTTCTTTCAATAAAATATGCAAATCCGAAATGAAATAATCGACATTAAAATTCTGTATGCGGCTATTTTTATAGCCGTTAGGACCGCCCATTAGTGAAAAAGCTACAAACGAAATCAGGTAGAAACAAGCCTCTCAACAAAACTTGAATCAGTTTGGATTGTATCGCCACTGCGAGCAGATGTGTTTTGTGTCGTCTGCACGCTTTCGACAAGAGCGATTACGTCACAGCTGCCAGTCATTAGCATTGGGAAAAAAAAACAACGGTGGAGAGCATTGCACAATATCAGCCGTTCTAATGGCTCTAAAAGTTTTCTAAAGAACTATTAGAATTTGTTGTTCGCAAATCGAAGGTAATTGTCCTCATTTTAGTGCAAATCAAGAACAGTTTGCTTAGATTTGTGCACTTTTCGCTGTGTGAAACTCACAGTAATCGAGATCAAGTGAAGCTTTCTTTGTTTTTGCGAAAAATGTGAAAAAGGGGAATGCGTGCATAATTCATACAATTGATATTCGGAAGTGTTAAGGAACATGTCAGTTGTTTTCGTATTCACGACATCCAGTTATGTCCCTGACATTACCCACCCGCCTTTTTTGAGATGACACTAAATTTCGATGTTTCATGCAGTTTTAAGAGTTTCGGCATCAAAAAAAATTTTCGATTTTGGAAATTTCATGTACTCCCCCCTGTGGTGCTTTTTCAAGATCGAAAATTGTCAAACCTTTACCACCGGGCAGCACCCCTTAAGCATGTCTGATTTAGGTCAAATTTTGCATGAAGGCTTTTTTCGAGGTGCTCAAACTTTTGAGCACTAGAACTTAACGAAAATAGAGGTGATCCCAAAATTTTGGCACCCTTATATATATAAGAGCGGTAAAAATCATCGTGTTTTGTCGGTTACGTCACTTATGCCATCATATATCTGGAATCAAAAATCACAACCATTTGATCTTCGAACTTGATCAATGGCCCGGCAGTAGCTTTCAAACGAGCCCAAGTTTGTTAAAATCGGTTCAGCCATCTCTGAGAAAATTGAGCGCGTTCAAATATCTTCGAAAAGTGCACACACATACACACACACACACACACACACACAGACATTTTCCGATCTCGTCGAGCTGAGTCGAATGGTATATAACACTATGGGTTTCCGAGGCTCCGTTCGAAAGTCAGTTTTTCCAGCAATTCTAATACCTTTCTATAGAGAAAGGCAAAAACCCTTCTTAGTCCACTTAGTGGAATTTTCATATATCTTGAAAAATCACCTTGGCATCAAAAAAAATTTTCGATTTCGGAAATTTCATGTACTCCCCCCTATGGTGCTTTTTCAAGATCGAAAATTTTCAAACCTTAACCGCCGGGCAGCACCTCTTACGCATGTCCGATTTAGCTCAAATTTTGCATGAGGACATTTTTAGAGGTGCTTAAACTTTTGAACAATAGCGCTTTACGAAATTAGAGGTGAGAAAATTGCGCGCGTGAAAATACAACGCTTTTTGTCGGTTACGTCACTTATACAATCATATCTCCGGAACTAAAAGTCACAGCCATTTGATCTTTGAACTTGATCAATGGCTCAATAGTAGCTTTCAAACGAGTCTAAGTTTGTTAAAATCGGTTCAGCCATCTCTGGCAAAATTGAGCGCGTTCAAATATCTTCTAAAAGTGCACACACACATACACACAAACGTACATACACACACACGCACACACACACACAGACATTTTCCGATCTCGTCGAACTGAGTCGAATGGTATATTTCACTATGGGTCTCCGATGCTCCGTTCGAAAGTCGATTTTTCCAGCAATTCTAATACCTTTCTATAGAGAAAGGGAAAAAGATTTTTACAGGTGACATCATTCTACAAACGATACAATTCATAGCTACATAACTTGTCAAATGACGCAATATTTTATTCGTACAGAATTTTACAGGCTCCGAGCGTTATTTGCAAGAGCCGCTGTATGGATTTATATGTATCAATTATTCATTGAGCTGATATGTGCTTCTGTGGCTAAGTCGACTAAATGGCGTGCTTTGTGATCTTATTTTTATCGGTTCAAGTAGCGCTCCCTTTTGTTTTTAATTTCACTCGGTTTCTAGTCATGTTATTTTCAAATCATATAATTTTACATGTTCTTGAATATAAAGGCTGCCCCATATTTTTTCCTTCTTCCAATTTTTGCATCACCCCGGATTTTTTAGTGATAAATAAAGAATTTTTGGGCATGTCAAAGTATTATGTTTTCATATTTTTAAACAATGTGGACGACCAAAATATTTGATTTTTTCTAAAAAATAAATAACAGTCGACCATGCGTCCCCATCAAATTCTGTTAAAAGGGAAACGCATGGTACTTTGTTCTAGTAGTTTATGCAAATCAAGCGCAGGGCTTAGAAATCAAAGTAACTAAAAGGAGGAAATGAGTTTCAACCTTTGCATAATACATACACGATCATACTTCGGGTACAACCTAGAACTTACTGTTATGTGGTTCATATATGAATGGTAGTAATATATGAACGTCGCGAGTATCACGCATATGAGATTCGGTTACGACAGTCAAGAACTCGAGCGGTTGTCAGTTTTTCACGTGTTGCCGATGGATGTGATGAAAGAATAATAAAAGAAAGAAGGAAAATTTCATCACAGTGTCAAAAGTTATCATAAAGATATGTTATCAAGGGATGTCTACAGTTTTCTGGAAAAAAGTGTGATAAAGATAAAGTTAGAATTTTGTGTTCGAAAACGTCAATCGAATATCTTTATGATGGTTTTCATGGTTTGTAGACTGAGATCGCTATACATTTTTATATTTATTCTAAAACTTGAAGCAACAACAGATATAAAAAATAGTGATGCGTACTTTCCAGATAATATCAGAGAATACATAATGACGTCTCATGTACCAATCAACTTAGTAAGTGATTATTCACCTTCAGAGGAACGCCTCCAGGTTTTTACTGGTTTGACATGGCCAAATATTATTGAGCTTCGTGATATGCTGGTGTCAATGAGAAAGATTTGGTCGTATTTTTGTTCAAATTGCGAATTGGAAGTTCTAATAAGTCAATATCATCAATTCTTGGATTGAAACGAGAGTATCGAAATATATAGTGGAATAGAAGAAGGAATAAAAAAGGATGTTTTTCCAAGCAATTTTGGATTTAAAGCTTTATCACGAGACGACCTAATTAAGACACCTTACCTTACCTAACAGCTAGAATACGTCTGCACATAACTCGGTCCATGGCTGCTCGTCGCCAGCCACTCAAGGCACGAACGCTTCAGAGATCACCCTCCACTTGATCGATCCACCTTGCTCGCTGCGCTCCTCTTCTTTTTGTACCAGTCGGATTATATTGAAGAACTATTTTCACTGGGCTGTCGTCCGACATCCTTATGACATGTCCAGCCCATCGTAGACGTTCGATTTTAGCTTTCCGTTCGATAGGTGGTTCTCCTAGCAGCTGTTGCAATTCGTGATTCATACGCAGTCTCCACGTTCCGTCTTCCATCTGCACTCCGCCATAGATGGTCCTCAGTACCTTTCTTTCGAAAACACTGAGGGCGCGTTGGTTCTCTGCCAACATAGTCCAGGTCTCGTGGCCATAGAGAACAACCGGTCTAATGAGCGTTTTGTAGATGGTCAATTTCGTGCGGTGGCGTACTTTTCTCGATCGGAGGGTTTTTCTGAGACCAAAGTGCGCACGATTCCCTGCCAAAATACGTCTATGAATTTCTCTGCTGGTGTCATTATCGGCGGTCACCAGTGAGCCCAAATACACAAACTCGTCAACCACCTCGATATCGTCACCGTCTATCAATATTCGTGGTGGGAGGCGTAGTGTTTCTTCTCTGAAGCCTCTTCCTCTCATGTATTTTGTTTTCGACGCATTTCTGGCCAGTCCGATACGCCTAGCTTCAGCTTTCAGTCCGATGTAGGTTTCCGTCATCTTCTCTAGGTTACGTGTCACAATATCAATATCGTCAGCGAAGCCAAAAAGTTGTACGGACTTTCGGAAGATCGTGCCACTCGTTTCGATTCTCGCTCTTCGATTCACACCTTCCAAGGCAATATTGAACAAGATACAAGAGAGTCCATCACCTTGCCGTAGCCCTCTCCGAGATTCGAAGGGACTCGAGAGCATCCCAGATACTCGGACGTAGCACATCACTCTATCCATCGTTGCTCTGACCAATCGCGTTAGTTTATCCGGTCAATGAATACGTGATGCGTGGGTACGTTGTATTCACGACACTTCTGGACTACTTGTCTTATCGCGAATATATAATCCGTTGTGGCGCGGGCTCCAGTAAATCCCGCTTGGTACGGTCCTATGAATTCCTTAGCTATTGGTGATAGACGACGGCAAAGGATTTGGGAGAGTACCTTGTAGTCGGCGTTGAGCAACGTGATTGCGCGGTAATTGCAACAATCTAGCTTATCGCCCTTTTTGTAGACGGGACATACCACTCCTTCCATCCATTCCTGCGGTAGAATCTCCTCCTCCCAAATTTTAGAAAACATCCAGTGCAGCGCTCTAGCCAGTGCCTCTCCTCCATGTTTGAGCAGCTCGCCTGGTAACTGGTCATTGCCCGCGGCTTTGTTGTTCCTCAGCTTGCCGATCTCCTCACTTATCTCCGTCAGATCAGGTTCTGGGAATCTGTCGTCGGCTGAGCGTGCACCCAGATTGATTCCCGTACCGTTCTCTGTATCTTGTGCTTCGCCATTCAGATGCTCGTCATAGTACTGCTTCCACCTGTCGATCACCTCACGTTCGTTCGGGAGAAGGTTACCACTGGTATCTCTGCACATTTCGGCCTGTGGCGTGTGGCCTATACGTGAGCGGTTCACCTTCTCATAGAATTTCCGTGTATCATTTTCATTTTCAAAAAATCATATTTTTTCTTTTATAATTTATCATAACGAAACATTTCAAGAATGTTTTGTCAAGTTTTGAAGTGAATCGAAGTAGAAATCTTGGGCCTGTGCACCGAGCTCTTGCTTCTTCGTAGAATGAGATAGCCATAGGTAAAGGTCCATAACTTCCAGAGTTTCGTTCCAATAGGCTTGAAAATTGAACAGAAAATTCTTCAAATGTTTTACTATAAGAAAATATACAGAAAATACTAAATGATTTTTCAAAAGTGTTAGACCGTATTTTCGGAACGGATTTGATGTGTAGGTAACAAAAAACGATGTTTGAAAAATCCATGGTGGCGACTTCCGGTTGATTGATGTTCCTTGAATATGGGTATTTTCGGAACGGATTTGAAAACTATATTTGATTTCCCTCCAAAATCCAAGATAGCGACTAAAACAAACAAAATAAAATCTTAGATAGTGTTGCACAATTATTTGCCTATTTTTCAAATTTAAATCTGTTGATGAGAGAGTTACAAAATTGCATTTTTATTATCATTATGATCGGCCGTGTCTCGTACAGCGACTAAAACAAACAAAATAAAATCTTAGATAGTGTTGCACAATTATTTGCCTATTTTTCAAATTTAAATCTGTTGATGAGAGAGTTACAAAATTGCATTTTTATTATCATTATGATCGGCCGTGTCTCGTACTCATCCCTGTAATTATTTTCTGAGCGGCCATTATTCGGCTGCTCGGCAAGTTGTCCATCAATGTCAACTTCTCTTTCTGAGCAGCCTAGATAGCCGTGTAGTGTCGGTAGCAGTTTCCCAACTGACTAAGCAAATGCTACGGTCCACCTGTACCGTTGGTATAAGTCCACAAAACAGGTAAGCCGTGTGGCATCCGGCGGAATTATTTTCTACCAAGAATTGATCCACTGGTTTCCTATTCCATGTCGTAAAAGGCCACAAAAATAAAAACTCTTAAGTCAATGTGTATTTCCGTGCCGAAGACTGAATGGCTGCAGAAGGTTAAACAATGCAGTCGTGAACGGAATATCTTTGGCTTTTCCCTTACTGGATACACGCAATGCTTAGTAATCGACTTCTTTGTTCATCGCTTCGGCAAGCAGAGATTACAAAGCTAAGTGTCGGTGGGTGTCCTCAAGGTGGTATACTATTCCCACTTTTATGGAACCTAGTCGCTGATGGTTTGTTAAGGAAACTTAATAACCTTGGATTTCCGACTTATGATTTTGCCGACGATTATCATATATTGATGATCGGTATAAGCATTAACACTCTCTTTGATTTAATGCAGCAAGCCCTGCGATCTGTTCAACAATGGTGTTGTCAGGTTGGATTATCTGTAAATCCAAGCAAAACATCAATGGTGCTTTTCACTCATCGTAGGATAATCACAGAAGCTCGTCCGTTACAGTTCTTCGGTTCGGAGGTCGCTGTGGTTGATCAAGTTAAATACGTCGGGGTTGTTCTTGATTCAAAACTGAATTGGTCTGCTCACATTGACTTCAGGATTAAAAGAGCTTGCATGGCTTTCGGCTTTTGGAAAATCATGGGGACTCAAACCCAGATACATTCATTGGATTTACACAACTATTGTTATTTTAGCATATGGATGTCTTGTATGGTGGCAGAAAGGAGAAGTCGCGACGGTTCAGTCAAAGCTAAATCATCTCCAAAGGATGGTCCTAATGGCGATGACAGGAGCATTCACGACAACTCCTACTGCTGCTCTAGAGGCGTGCATTAAACCACTATATGTGTTCCCAAAACAAGAAGCCATTATCTTGTGCATACCGTCCTAAGGTTACAGGGCTTTAGAACAGTAACCCTTTAGATTATGCTACTAGCCACACTCGCTTGTGGTCTCAAATGGTTACCTGGGATGAGTATTTACTCGCTCCTAGTGACCTAACTCTCACATGCAGTTTTCCTTTCAAAACATTCAATCTTCGTGAGAAATGGTTGACTGGTTATTTGGAACGACAACTTGATGAACACACAGTTTGTTATACGACGGTTCTCTGCTGAATGGTCGTGCTGGTGCTGGTGTCTACTGTCGTGAAAAGAGGCTATAGCAGTCTCATTCACTTGGTAAATACAGTACTGTGTTCGAAACAGAAATCTACGCGATTCTGTGTGGAAAACAATCGGCACTTCAGCAGAGGATCTGTGGTAAACGAATTTATTTTTTTTCCGACAGATAGGCAGCCTTAAAAGCACTTAGCTCGAATGATTCACGGTCGAATCTAGTGATCGCAAGTCGAACTCAAATTGAAGACCTTAGCATTTCAAATTCTGTTTACTTCTTATGGGTACCCGGCCATTCTGGTATTACTGGAAATGAATGGACTGATGAGTTGGCTAGAGGCAACGAATGATTTCGTTGGTCCGGAACCTGCTTTACCACTTTCAACTAGTTAGATAAAGCACAAGATTCGTCTTGGGCTGCATCCAAGAATGCCAGCAAAAGGATATTCTCTCGTTTCTCACCCAATGTGATAAGGAGCTATAGTCAGAAGGGTTCATCGTTCTTCCTGGAGTCCTTTCTGTATTCACCTTGAATAGGGTTTAGCAGATTGTTTGGCATCCTTTATGGGGTACCGAATTTACTTCTGCTCGTACATACTGCGAATCGTTCTGCATTCTTCCGGGAGTGCAGAATGATGTCGCTTTTGTAAAATCTCTAAATCCTCTCGGGGGTTGGAGGTTTTATTAACTGTGCATTGTTCATCAGAAAGAACGCACATAGTAACAATCCTAAATAGGTTTTACAGCAGACTGTTCGGGACTGTTCAGAATTTACTTCTGCTTCCACTAAATGTGATCCCCAGCAGATTGTTCAGCATCCCTTAGGAGTGCAGAATTTACTTCTGCTTTTTTGTGTTTTTGTGTCGTCAATTTTCCCTATCCTCCTAGCTCAAACCCTACCATTTCCCTTCAATCGTTCCCTCTTATATATCGGGAAAATGAAAATACTAAAAACAAATTGATGGCAAGGCACAAATCTCCAAATATCACGGGGAACGTGCCATTTGAGCCAATTTGTTCTGATTCCTGATAGATAGTGTTGCACAATTATTTGCCTAAGTTTCAAATTTAAATCTGTTGATCTGTTGTTACAAAATTGCACTTTTAATATCATTATGATTGGTCGTGTCTCGTACACATCCCTGTAATTATTTTCTGAGCGGTTTTATGAATTTCGATCCATATATGAATGGATCTTAATTTCAGATCTTTCTCAATATATTCCATGAAAACTTCGGTTTTATTCAATTTCTCAAAACTATCGATCTTTTGTAAACTTACTTCTTTCAGCTTCAGGTTGTGATGTAGATTTTACCTTATCAAAACTGATATTAATCAAAATTGATACCAACTTGTTTCAATAAACACTATAAAAGCAATACTTGTGGCGATCAGCATCACGTCCACGACATAGTTTGTACTGTTAGCAGTATCCTTCCACATGACAGAACTTTTCCACATGAAGTTCGCTCATCTATTCCTGTTAGCCTTCAAAGTGAGTATATTATTGTGTAACTACTCGGCGAATGGGTCGCGACGTCGAGCAAACAAATTACCTTTCCACTGTGTCACAGCACCGTCGTGTTCTGCAAAGAACGGGACGTCCCGTTGGTTTAGTAAAACTGTTGGTTTTCAGTGCACCGAATATGCACGATGCTGAGTGCTCTATAGACAGCTATACGTATAAGAAAGTAGAAACTTTCTGACATACTGCACCGGAACGGGGCTCTACCTTCTCCTTTAGTTGCATCATCTTCAGCATCATCCTCATCAAATTTCAGAAAAGGTTCACTTCTGGCAGTCCAAGAAATACAAATTACACTATCAAAGCGATTTGTTTACAGAAACTGATCACACAAACAATTTCAAGACAATTCGAAAGTTGATACGGAATCGAGACTGTGCAATTGTGAAATGCAATTATTCAGGAGCTACAGGAAACGTACATGTAATTTGCACAATCAATGCATAGGGTTTTCACAGAAGCTCGCTTTGATTAACTGATGGTTTGTGCTAGGAACAAATTGAGTTATTTGAGGATTGGGAATGATGTTGGATTGAAATTACATGGAATCGACTGCCCGGGTAATATTTATAGAGAAAATTGAGGTGACAGAAAGTCAATCAGCATTGAACTAGTCCAAACCACTGACAACTGCAAAACTACCTTGCGTTCGATCTTTCAGATTTGACAAACTCATTAATCTCGTCGTTCCTTTGATAATGTTTCGGAACCACTCTGAAGTCACTGCCAATTGCAAAGAAAACCGTCCGATTGCATGACGTGCAAATCGAATTGGCTTGTCACCTTTCAAATTTGTCAAAATTTTAGCTCGATTCTAAGGTTTGTGTTTACATTAATTCAATGTCAGAGCTCAGGTCGGTTTGTTAGCTCAATTGAAATTCCGATAACCGGTTTCGTGTACAGAGTAAATCAATTCATTCATGTCTCAACTTGTAAATTGTTTTATTGATGAAGAAACCGAGATCCATTGGGCCTTGCATGCTATTTCTTTACGCTTCGAATGTCATACACACCAAGCGTTTATTGAGAATACCAATCATGGTATTTACACTAAGGTCTTTTTTCACGCGATTTTTTAATGCGTTTTTTCACGCGGTTTTTATGTGGATATCCGAAGTTTCGTCTTAGAAATGCGTGAATACGACTTACTTCAATATGGGTCAACTTTTCAGAATTTACTGTTGTGGTTATTAACCCAACAACCTTATTTTTTCTCTCTGCTATCGGATATAGTTCAGTAGTATGAAATAACCACTAATAACTCAAAATTATAGTTTCCCAAAACGTTTGATTTCAACGAGTATTTAAGAGAAAAACATTGCATTTTCAGGTTACTGACTGGGTAGATACAAAATGTAAAATTGATACGTTTCATTCATTTTAGCCAGCGTAGTTACCTTTTAATATCAGTAAATTAATTATTAATATTTTCTACCATTGATATTTTCTTTCATTGAAATTATTGCAATTCGTACCCTGTACTTCTGCGGACGTACAATTTTGTTCTTTCTTTTGTCCTGTCTCATTGATGTGTGTGTTAGAATAAGCGTGTCGCGAATGCGTCATAGCCCGGGTTGGCGGTTCAATGCATAGGGCGCTGATCTTTCAGGCCAATGGTCGTATGTTCGAGCCCGAGCTGGAAGGATTGTTATGTCGTTTTTCATTGAAAAACACACCAGTTGCGTGGATTGCTCTGGTTTTGCCCTTTCGAGCAGAAATGCAACATTTTGACGGTGTTTCATTGTCATTTCTGCTCGAAAGTGCGAAACCAGAGCTATCCACGCCACCAGTGCTTTTCAATGAAAAACGCCATTAGTAGGATCGTAGTATTAGCCATGCAATGATCCTGTACGCTTATGAATCGGCTGCGAGGTCTATTGAAACAGAAAGGCCAAACTCCTCAAAAGGATTGTATTGTCAAGACTTAGTTTTTGAATTCGTCGTACTTTAGTATAGGTGCACCGTTACGATTCTGAAAGTAAAAAACTACATGGATCAGCCCCATGGGGTTGTTCGAGCCGTGGATGTGGAACAAGGCAACCAAAATTTCCAATGATTAACATTTTCAATTAATCGTCACACTTTTGAATCCTCAAATGCACAAGAATATTATTAGGAATCAACACCGAACACGCGAACCCACACGGAACCACCCGCGATCCCATTTCAACCAGAATATTAGTTGATTTTCTGAATTCGATTGGTTAAAATTTGGTACAACTAATCGATTGTTGTTTTAACTAAACTGTCATTTTTGTTTTTCGATTAGCAGAAATGATGGTTGAAACAACTAATTTAACTGTTTGAAAAAAAAATGCTGTCAATTAGTGAGGACACATACCTTTCAATTTTAACAAATATTTTAGTTGAAATAACTGGTGTTGTTATTGTAACGAAATTCTGTTAGTTGAAAAATAAATCGGTTTTATTTGTTTTAGACATTGCAAATAGTTGAATCAACTCGAACAACGTTATTGATTTGCGAAAATAATCAAAATATACTTACTGATACACGTCATGATCTATTTGAAATAAGTTCGGTATGTTGAGATTCATGAAATAAATATCGTTGTTAAAATATAAACAGTATTTTATATTGCCATGAAATATCATTAGGCCTGGGAAAACCACCGATCACTGCTGATTTCAAGTGGTCTTAACCAAGGAATAAATTATAATTACGAAATCAGAGCTGATCGGATCTCTAAGTGATTTTGATTTTTGTATGATCATGATCATGTCATGTCGAGATAAGTAAAGATCTTAATTCTAAAAAAATAGTTCTGATTCGATCGGAAATTATTGATGTAAAAAAAGGGGTTTTAATCAGCAAAAGTGCCCAAAGGGGTGAGTAAATTAGCGAAATTATTAATTTACCTAAAATGAGTATTTAAAGATGATGTCTTCAAACGGTTGATCTAAAGTTATGCACTGATAATTTTAGTCAATTTATATGAGCTTGGGTGCATCAACCGCTGGGAGTTGGAATTTTGCGACGGCAATTCAAACGCGCCATTCAATCGCAGCGCGTTCTGTGTGTTCGAAACCCTTCGCTTCTGTTACTTTTATAAATTAAATTCATGTCAAAAAGCGTTTTAATGCTAATGCATGAACATCATCATCGGTATCAAACAGCTGGAAGTAAAACAGCCTGCTGGAAGTAAATCAATGATCGAATTTGAAGCATAAAACTTTTGCGCATACCTAAAAGATTACGAGATGTTCATTCATTAACATTTTCTAATTTGTCACCAAATCTTTTTCATCTTAAACTTTATCACAACACCGCTGTTAGATAAACACTTGTTATGGAATCATAAATTTCTCAAATCGAATGAACACAATTTCACCAAACGCTTTAACCATCGATGTTGTTTTCATTGACATTTTGAAGCGACAGATTTCAACTAAAAAAGTTGTAGATTTTGCATTGCGATTATTGTTTTGCTTTAAACTGTCTCCGGCATTTGACAGCATTCAAAACAACATATTTTTCAACTACTTGAATATATGCAAATCAAAAACCATATTGGTTGAATCAAAATGAAATTAGTTGAATCAACTATCGTAAAAATCAAAAACTGCGATATCGCAATTTTATGATCGAAGGGTTCTCCGTGCAGAATATAGACTCTATTTATCGTGATTTGTATTTGTTTCGTAGCCGACGAAATTACATCAATAGCCCAAATGTATACAATTAAATGTTTGTACATACTTGCGATACGGATATCGATATTTAAGCTTCTCTTCACCAAGCTTGTGTTCAAGTTTTGTGTGCAAGCAGTTATTTTTATAGCGTTTCTCTACCATTACTACCATTTTGCGATTTCGGTTGAAGCGATAAAATATTTCTCATTATCAATCGAGTTCATCTTATATAAATTAGAAATTAGTCCTATGCACTCAAAATTTACCCTGGGGTAGTTGTAAATTTCACAGGCGAAACGACATAACATGGGATTTCATCCAATCTTGGATGACACAAGATCAGAGCATACCAATGAAGCTTCAAATCGTTTATGGCACTTTTTGTCTTACTGTTTAGCAACGACCTACCTCTAGCAAGCTACGCATAAGACTGAAACGTTAGCTATAATTTCGCTTCTATTTGTAGATTCGCGTGCTTCCAACAGCTTCGCTTTTGCTTCGATTGACCAATCAGAGCGCTGCTTTCACTTTGATATATCGCTTACTCCTTCAAAACCGTCGACTATGGCAGGGAAATCCGGTATGCCGGAGATTTTTTGCAGCCAAAATAGGACACTGCTAGCTATTAATCAACATTTCAATGATATAAAATTAAAAATACATTGCTATGAACATTCAAATCAATACGTAGAAATATTTTCAATCAAATGGTGACATAATATTAATAATTGATACAAAATTGACTGAGCTGTAATTGTTCAAAACCTGACCACATTTCCACGTGTTTTTCTCTTAAGTTTCAAGTTTGCACCGCTATATAGAAAACAAAAATGTGTTCCACATTAAAAATAATGAAACCTTGCACAATTCGTACAACGTATCAACTTATGAGAATGATTTAAGATATTCAAAAGTGAGAAGTTTTATACGTATTCACGTCAAAGAGTTATGTCTCTGACATTACCCACCCTCTTTTTTTTCAAATCAACTCTGACACTTAGAAAATTTCACATTTAAAAAAAATCGTTAGGTAACACTAGATATGGACTTTTCATGCATTTCCCAAAGGCGACTATTTTCCAAAAAAAAATTGTTTTAGATTACACCAAATCTGGACGTTTCATGTCTTTCTAAGATATTTGGCTTCAAAATAAATCTTTAGTTTTGCGATATTTTACGCAGAGTTCCGAAGTTACGCGTTTTTTTACCCGGTACGTATCCCCCGCGTAAAAAGAGACCTCAGTGTACTGTCTGATACTGACGAAGATATCGGGTTTGATTCCTGATTTGTTGAAGGATCTTTCCGGGTAGGAAATTTTCTTGGATAGTAAACCGGAAATATTTGAATGTGTTCTTGTTATCTGTCGTTCTTTAGCAGGAAGGAACCTATACCTGCTGGATTGACAAAGCAAAGCAAAGTCTTGGCATTACATTCCTTTTGTGGAATTTGGCCTTTGTGATGCAATATTGTCAAATTTATTTATCATGTTTTCTGTGAAGGGTTGAGAAATAACGGCTATGGAAATTCATTTTCAAAACATCTTCTCTTCGAGAAACATATCCGATATATTAACCGAGCGAATATTGTTCTATACCATCATCGAGGAAAATTTTCGCTAGAGAACTTTTCACAACTGATTTTTCGCCAAGTGAGATCCGTTCTAGTGAGAATCGTTTCAATAGTAAAGTTTTCTGATCGATGATTTTTTTGTTTGAAAATCACTACGAAATTTTTATTTTAGCTAAATACACGGCTATCACAGTAAATACCCAAGAGCAATTCCAATTCGGCCTTCTCCGATTTGGATGAAACTTTGCACATGGCTTCAGTATGGCAAACCATAAGTTTTGAACCAATGGAGAGGTCAATCCGACTCACGACTAATTTTTAAATGGGTGTATGTAGTTTACGGGTGCATGCAAATGATTAAGTTCTTCTCGTTGTAATTCGGAAACCGTTCATCATACAAAAAAGGCGTCTAGGATGAAGTTGTAGGGAATCAATAGGGCACTCTAAATAAAGTATACACTGAAAAACAAGATTGATTTTTTTTCTCAATAATTTCAAAATGAACCAAAAAAATTAAATTAAATAAAAAATCAGGGTATCGATTTTTTATAATTTTTATTTTAAAGCTCTTATTAAAACCTACATATTGATGGCTATCCCACCCGTGTCTTTTGAAAAATGAAGAAATTACAGCTAAAACAATTTACAGATATATTCGAAATTTCAAGTTCTCGTTGAAAGATAATCATTTAAACAGTAGAACTAACGTCAAAACGAATAAACCCATGTACAATCAAAGAGGTGTGCCAGTTGACTACCTACTGTTTACAACCAACGTACGTACCGGCGAATTACTTACCTAAATTCTACCTGTTTCACATATAAATAGCTATGCATCGTAGAACAGATATCAGTTTATAACAAATCTCTTTCGAAACAGTTACAATACTACAATATGGTTTTCCTAAAGTGTTGTAAACCTTTTCCTGGTTTTGTGTGTTCCGGAAAATTTTTCCAATTAACAGAAGCCATAATTGGAAAATTAGAAGCTCAAAAGTGCAAGGTTAAATTGAATACCACGTTAAGCATTTGTGATCGCTGTCGTAGGCGGGCTTATAAGGAAAGTCATACGTCGGAAACAGAAGGGCAGTCAACAACGGAACCACAACCATCCACATCGCAATATGACTTAGAGGAAGTACCTTCAGCATCAGTCGCGGTGGAGTATTCAAGAGCACACAACATTGAACTCATCAACAAGGGCATCGCAGGAATCAACGAGTTTCCGATATCAACGAAGAAAACCTCGAATGTTAATTATGCTCGAGAAAAATATTTGGATATTTCAAGAGGTATAAAAATGCAAATATTCGGGTTCCCGGCGGATGAAGAAGATCTAGAATTACTCTGAACGAGAGCAGTAGAGTTGGATGAAGTGATTACTAAAATGATAGAGCAGTTTGCTAAGCCTGATTGCACTAGGAATGAAAAATGGGTTTGTTGTCAGTCTTGCCAAACTCGTGGTCAAAGAAGAAAATAGCCACCCAATTCAAGGCGAACAAATACATTGTGTCGGAGGTAAGAGAATCAACGGACGAAAAAAAGCCAAGAAACAAACGGGACGCAGCAGGAACGAAACGATAGAAAACGAGATGCTTCAATATTTCAACAGCGATGGCGTCAGCAGAGTACTGTCGGGATCAAAAGATTGCGTCACAGTCAAAATGAATGCTAACATGTTAAGTGTGAACGCAAACAAAAACGATTGCTTTATTCATTATTGAAAGAAATTTATTTGGGTTATAAGGAGGAATTTCTAGATCGAAATATTGGATTTAGTACATTTCCAGCATTAAGACCAAAATACTGCAAGTTGCCTGGAAGTTCTGGTTCACATAACATATGTGTTTGCACAATCCATGAGAATGTTTCAGTAATGATCCATGCTGTTGAAAAATATTTCAAGTATGATGATAAGAATTATTATTTAAAAAAGCTATTATGTGACTCATCAAAAAGATCCTGCTCCCTTCGTGAATGCAAAAGTTGTCCAGCGACACAAGATCTGGAGAGAAGCGTTTTAGACAATTTCGAGGAACGTGATTTGACTGAGATAAGATTTGAACAATGGGTTTCTACTGACAGTAAATTTTAATCAATGTATAACATTGATGCTGAGCAGTGCTGTAAAACTTCATTCAATTCAATTGAAACTGAATATGGAACACATTGACGATCTCTTTAATGCAGTAAACTTCACTCTCTGACACACACAATGTTTGCTGACGGCCCGAACGGGCAACATTCAATTCATCACTCGTTTCTCTTCAATCGAGGCTCAGTTTAACCACCGTCAGTTGATCTCTTGAAATGACAAAATATCTCTTTCAATTGTGTGAGAGCGGGCTTCAAATGAGGTTCATGTAAACATTCGAATTGGTTCAAGATAATAGTTGAAAGACAAGCCAGATAGCTGAAATATCAATCACAGAATACACATAAATTAATTGTTTCCGCCTTCAGTTTTTTTTTTTTTTTTTTTGTTTTCAATTATAGAAGCTTTAACATCTTAGGTCATTCGCTTCTTCGGACCAGAAAATCTTTCTGACCCTATGTGCGGGGTTGGGAATCGAACCCAGGCGGGCCCTTCAGTTTTCATTTTTAATACTTTACTCCATTTATAATTCTATTCGTTCGAACTTGCTTACTACCAAGAGCGAAGACAATGAAGCAGCTAGACTACTTGGTACTCGAAACTGAGCAAGCAAAACTTCAAATGACTAGGTACGATTAATCAACTGGCGATGAATTCCGGGAGCTTCAATTGAAAATGGCAGCAAAAGTCAAATGAATTAGTAGGGATATGCTGACGGTCAGCGGCCATAAATTTCATTTTCATCTTATATTATTCGATTGAAAATGAAATTTTACCGCACTGATGCTGAGTGGCATTTTTCTGCAACTTCTCATGGTAAAGGACCATGTGATGCACTCGGGGGTAATTTAAAGCGAATGACACGACGTGAAAGCTTGGCTAAACTACATGAACACCCAATCACAACTTCGAAACAATTATATGAATGGGCAGAGCAGAGACATCGAGATGCATTCACGACCATGTCATTTTGTTACGTGTCACAAGAAGAATATGAACGGGGTGTGACCGAGTGAAGTAGTGTTTATAAGGATACCAAAATGATTCCAGGCACACAGAAACACCATTCTTTCGTTCCGATTTCAGAAACCACAATCGTCAAAAGACTGTATTCGAATGACGATGCACGTAGTACTCATACAATTTTCAAAAAAAAAATAAAACTTTAAATATACTTAAGAATTATTCATGTACATGTAATAATTGTAGATATAGCAAGCAAATAAACAATTGATGGAAATATATAAAATGGTGTTATAATTAAGTATCCAAGTATCTCAAGAACAGGGTTACCAGATATACGGATTTTTCAGTATTCTGCTGATTTTCAAGTACATTGGTAAAATTTACTGAATTTTTTACGGATTTTGCAAAAAATACTGACTCATACAGATTTTTACGGAAGTCTGCTTTTCTATAATGTAATGATAGAGGAACGTCATTATTCGGTTGGAAAATCGGGCCGATTCCGGCCGACAAATTTCACTGGGTTAAATCATTGAAAACATACGCAAGTTGAACTCAGTAGCACTAATTAACTCTTGAACTTCCAGAATGCACCCAAAGATTGTAGTACATGTCATAATTTTGAACGATAATAACTCAATCATTTGTTTCGAGATTGATATAATTTAACAACCATTCGATACGGAAATATTCAACTTAAACATGAATGGCAACGTCGTTTAAGTATTTCAGTAGCGTACTATTGAAAAATTAGTTTGAATTAACCTTTGTTTTTACGAGCCAATCACAGCATGCCATAATGATGTCATCCTTTTATCACTTTTGTCACCGGCTGCCTGCGAACGAAACATGTTGCTTGTCTAGTGAATGGGTGACAAAACAGAGTTACATCCATTCGCTCACTAGATAGTCACTTTTATGCGGTGTAAGGATGCTTTTTTCGAGTGTTCGCTTGAGTATATTGAATACCAATCAGCTGTTGATTCTCCAGTAACTAGCAGGCCAATTTAGAATGGCGATAGATTTTTCGTACCTAATTTAAAGCACTTGACGATGATATATTAGTAACTGAAGGCTCTAACTTCCTAAAATTAGCTTTAGTTTAATATCGTTTAGTATAAAAACCATGTCTTCTTCTATTGATATATTTTTACGAAACCAACCAGTAGGTAAATGTAAAACTATTATAGGCCTAGGGTTAATTTTAGACTCAAAACTTACTTTCGTGGAGAATTATAATACATTTGTCAATAAAGTGAACAGTATGTTGGGCTTCATTAAACGAGTCAGTCATAAATATCAGGACTCTTACACAACTTGAACTTCGAATATAGCTGTAAACTGTTTTAGGTTTTTTTCTTCATTTTTCAAAGGCATGGATGGGGTAGCCATCAATCTGTAGGTTTTAATAAGAGCTTTGAAATAAAAATTATCAAAAAAAAATCGAAACCCTGACTTTTTTAATTTAATTTTTTTGGTTCATTTTGAAATTATTGAGAAAAACACAATTTTTTTAGTGCATATTGTTTTTAGAGTGCCCTATTGATTCCCTACAACTTCTACCTGAACGCCATTTTTGTACAATTAACGGTTTCCGAGTTACAACGATTTGAAAAAGGCAATTTTTGTGAAATGCAAAAATACATACGCCCTTTTAAAAAATCAGTCGTGAGTCGGATTGACCTCTCTATCGGTTCAAAACTTATGGTTTGCCATACTGAAGCCATGTGCAAAGTTTCATCCAAATCGGAGAAGGTCGATTCTGATTTTGTCACTTTTTCGTCTACTCATTCCTGGAATTGCTCATAATCGCTTGATAAAACAGTGTTTAGATCAACTAATAAATACCAAAATACTAATATGATATTCGAAATGTAAAGGTTTAAAGTAATATGTATTGTGGATGCCACGGCAAAGAAAAACTTATGTTTATTGCCTAGGAAATAAACATATTTATGGAAAAAAGTAGATTTGGTTTTAATTTCAATCATTTGATCAAATTTTTCAATATTCTGTTCCTGAGTGATATTAACCGTATTTCCATTTAATGCAAAGCCCATTCCATTTTCGACATCAACTGTTGTCAAATGTAGTATGGATCTAACTGCATTGTCGGTTGGAACTGGGATGGGTTTAGCTTCAAGCGAAATCGTCACAAGAAACTATCGAAATCAAAACAGTTGACGTCGAAATTGACGCAATGGATTGGATTCGAACTTCTTTAAATCGAATCCCTTGCGTCATCTGCAGTTCTTTATTTGGAGCCGGGTTTATCTCGATAAGAAAAGAATCTACCGTGAAACTCCATCAAAACAAACTTTTATGACTCCGAAAAGACAAATCGACCGAATGGACGAAGTCTCTAGGAATTTAATTTTGTACACCTCATCGAGCTTCTCTCGCCTGTAAGGTGATCGTCAAAAATTGATTACAGTATCAGATTCGCACGGTTTCGATGTGCATCTCAATATAAGCCCCACGGTAAAAGTCGAAATCACTTTCGGTGAGAGCCTTTTTCTTGTTACCTATTTTTTCTCACCTCCCTTGCACTTCGAATCGCCCACCCAACGTGTGAATAAAGTAGATTAAATTCAAAGCATAGCACGACTTTTTGCCTTTCTCATATAGAAAGGTTATGCAATCACTGTGAAAACCGACTTTTGAACCGTGGCCCGGAGGGTTAGTTCGTCGAGTACGCAAAATGCCTGTGTGTGTATGTGCGTATGTGTGTATATAACGTTTTTTTGCACTAACTTTTCTCGGAGATGGCTGAACCGATTTTCACAAACTTAGATTCAAATGAAAGGTCCTGTGGTCCCATACGTAATTCCTGAATTTCATCCGGATCCGACTTCCGGATCCGGAAATATAGGGTCATACGTGTTAAAAATTTTATACCATTACTGAAAAGGGCGAAAACCCGTAAAAAGTTTTCTAAATCGACCTCAAATCTTCTCCAATTGATAGTTTTTATCAGTAGACGGTCAAACAAACCGATTTCGGCTATTGTTTTGGAGAATACCACAGTACTTTATATGATAGTATGATTGATATGAGAAAGGCATCATTACACCACTAGGTGGATTAAAACAGATTTTTTTCGTTCGGTTTACCGAAACAAAACCATCCGGCGGTTAAGCAGTCGACTCACGCTTTCAATCTGTGTTTCTGTGAAATGAACACGATTCTTACTTGATTTACGTTGGGTTGGGTGTTTCGCTGTCTTGTTGGTATGCCAAACCTTGTCTTTCCGTCAGACTGCTGAACTGAGATTCTCACCCGGTGCGATTGTCTATCGAATTTCGGGCGCATCTGTCGGAGTCAAGTGGCCGGATGATTCTGCTACTGCTGCTGCCAGGTACAATATTTTGGCTGAAGAGAGGATTACTTGACGGTAAGTGTATGGTAAACCAATTTGTTGAAAGTACACGGTGAGTTGCGTGGAATGGGTTCCGATGATAAGTACATACTGTTGTTGTTTCAAGAAAATTTTCCTATAGCATTAAACAACGTATTTTCTAATGCATGAACAGGTTCCACTAACGGCGGAGGTTTTTGATTACCTCTTATAGTGGTTAAAGTGATATCATTTCTAGTATGGGTTGATGAACACGAGAGCTAATCTAAGCCAAGCTGTTTTATTATTTGTATTTTTATAGTAATCTCCTGAACACGTGTGTCTTTGCTTGTTTTGTTACTTTCAATCTAACCGACGAATCAACCCAACAACCGAAGATCTAGGTTCAATTCAGCCGATCCCTCACATTCCTTCACAGTCAATATTCGTCACCGTCGAAATTAGTTGAATGCATTCTTCTGGAGACATTCGCACAGAGCGTCACCGTCACGGAACGTCTTGACCAGCCCGATGGTAAGGATAAGGCGCTCTACCAAGCAAGCCCGTACCCAGGATTTCGTTTCGGGAGGGGCTCTCAGATGAAAAAATAATTTCACTGAAGATTACTTATGTACCTAATTCTCCGTATGCCTTTTACCGGTGTTTTTAACACACTTTAAACTTTTCCACTGAAACTGTCATTATGGAGTATTCAAATAAAATATGTGACTATGTCCGAGAGAAAGTTATTGTATTACATTTCATTTACATTCCTACTTCAAATGACGACAATTCTCTGCATAGAGTAGCACAGCCGGAATCGTGGAGAACGGTAAACATCAGTTCGCTTACACATCTCATCCAAGTCAGTCGATATAACAAAACCGTGTGCATTCACTTCTATGCAATAAGACAAATAATGTTGCTTACATCCAGTTTTATGTGATGCTAAGCAAATTTTGTGCTTATCCAGAGTTGGATGCAATTTAATTCGCAAAAGACAATAACAATGTGCACTATGTGGAGCATGAGAACATTAAGTACAACATTCCAGTATATATGGAAGATAGTGCTATAGAAGTGCGTGTGCATAATCTTCCCTCAAGCGTCACCGATTCATATATTCGCAAAACTATGTCCCAATATGGAGAGATTCTCTCTATCAAAAAAAAAGTGGAAGAATTTTTTCCCCGGTATTCTAAATAGCGTTCGTTTGTTACGCATGCACTTGAAAAGGCCTATACATTATTATGTGACTTTCGGTCAAGATACAAGAATTCCGTGCAAATCACTTATTACCTATGACAATCAGATGGCCACATATCAATATTGCCAAAAAGCTGTTCACTACGGTAAGCCATGTGATAAACCGGACAAGGAGACAACCACACCAAAGGACAACGATGCTTCCTTCACACCAACCCCAAGCAACCCCAGTACACCTGTGACAGCCACCAACACTAATAAAGCATCGCCTTCAACGAAACCATCAGTATCCCTTATAGAACAAAGTACACCAGCTGAAGTTAACAGTTCACCCTCCAACCAACCAGCAACTGCAACCAATGTACAACAAGGCGCATCTACAGCAACTCTCAAGAGCCCAAGACTGCAATCAACAAGGACATCGAAAAAAAAACGGAAATCACACACAACACCGACGATGAAGCAATGGATGATGAGATAAGCCGCGGACGAAGTGACCCACGGTCCTCGTTGGATGGAAATGGAAACTCATCTCCCCCTAGAAAAAGGGTGACAATGAGATCCAATAGCAAAAAAAATTTAAGTAAAAAAAATGGAAGCCAATCGGCCACGTAAAGCTTTTGCGGAAAAAGGCCAGAAAAAAAATTTTATTACAAAAAAAACGGAAAACATCTAAATTTATGTAACTCATGTAACGCTTCGTAATGTTAAAACTCACAAAAAAGTAACGCATGTAGCGCTTCGTAACACCTATGATTTACTAAAAAGTAATGCATGTAACGCTGCGTAACACTCATAGCTTACAAAAGAGTTATGCATGTAACGTTCTGTAACGTCTATAACTTACAACAAAGTAACTCATGTAACGCTTCGTAACGCATTTGACTTACAAAAAAGTAACGCTTCGTAAGGTTCGTAACACCTAAATTTATTAAAAATAACGCATGTAACGCTTCGTAACGCCTATGATTCACTAAGAAGTAACGCATGGAACGCTTCGTAACGCCCATGATTCACTAAGAAGTAACGCATATAACGCTTCGTGAAGCCTATGATTCACTAAAAGGTTATGCTTGTAACATTTCGTAAAATCTATATCTCACAAAAAAGTAATGCATATAACGCTTCGTAACGCCTTTAATTTGCAAATAGGTAACGCTTCATAAGCTTTCGTAACGCCAAAATTTACTAAAGGTAACGCATGTAACACTTCGTAACGCCTATGATTCGCTAAAAGTAACGCATGTAACGCTTCGTAACGCCTATGATTCACTAAGAAGTAACGCATATAACGCTTCGTGAAGCCTATGATTCACTAAAAGGTTATGCTTGTAACATTTCGTAAAATCTATATCTCACAAAAAAGTAACGCATGTAACGCTGCGTAATGTTTATAACTTACTTAAAAGTAACGCAGGTAACTTACAAAAAATGACGCATGTAATGCTTCGTAAGACCTATAACTCATCAACGAGCGACGTATATAACATTTCGTAACACCTATAACTTCCTGAAAAGTAACGCATCATAACTCAATTGCCGCAAGGCTCTAAACCTTATAACGGTTTTGAACAATCATAATTTCCACAAAATAACTCGTATGATTTGTAACACTCAATTTAAGAAAGTTATCGTATGCAACTCTTTCTAGCTTTTTTTTAACTTAACGTAACGCTTTCCATTTCACGATAATATCGAGTGAAACGCTTCGTCGAATGGAACATTTTCCCCTCACATAGGGTCAGAAAGTTTTTCTAGCCCGAAAAGGCGAATGAGCCTACTCAGTCGTTTACTTAGATAGGTATCAAACAAACTTCGTAACGTATATAGTTTATAACACTAAACTACTATTAGATAAATTTTATGTATTATTATTTTTCTCGTCGGGCATGCCGCTGTGTGCTTTATCGGCAGTGGACTTTTGACCATCACGTAACACTCAAAACCTCTATCTCACGGTGTAATCTGTATGACCAACAGCCCCTAATATTTCTCAAACTTTTTTTTTCATTTCTGTTTCTGATTTCACGTTTGGCCAAACGCTCTGTCGGAAATATTGATTTCCCTACAATTTGATGACTGTTAGGGAGTCATTGACAGTCTGTGATCGATTTCGGCAATGTGTGAAATGCTGTGTGATTTCTAAAATCTGAGCAGCACATTGAACATCTTTGAAACACAGATTAATCGGTGAACCTGACATTCCTGGCTTTGTTATGCTCCTCCAGTGAAGTTTACAAAAAATTGGAAGATATCCAACTATTTAAAAGTTCAGATAAACGGGAATGACTTGGCTTAAGCATCTTATGAAGTTCATGAATAGCATTTCAAACAGCCTGTTGTTAGAGTAATTGTAAGTGGCTTCTAGAATGCATCGTTTGGCTTCTATGTAGCGAGAATGTTCACGCGGAATTCTGAATTTCCAAGTTGCCAAAAGTTCCACCTTGAAGCAGCAAGAACTTGTTCTGTACTTACATTTTCTCAAAAGTTCCGACCGTGCTTCTAAGCTGCAATAAAGTTGATGTTTTCTGTATTTGTGAAACTTCTAATTACTTGGAAATTAGGGGTAAGTGGTAAATGGTAAGGGAAGGAAGGAAGGAAGGTGGTCGTGAAGGAAATAACAGCAGAGATTCCATGTTTGTAGATTTGTCTCTAAATCTGTAGATTTCTTGAATTCATTGCAGACTTGCATGTTGCTGTTACTTGTAGACTAACAAATTGATTTTTATGCTCGCTAACTGTAACGACGACCAATGAGTTAACGGAGAAAACATCTATCATGTTTGCCCCGTTAACTTATTGATCAAGATGGCTTTGCCGTCCTAAAAAAATGAAGATGGCTAATGCCAGAGGCATAACCGAATCAACGTGAATACGAATAATTTACTTTAACTTAATTCAGATGTAATGAACAATGAAATATCTGACATCACACTACAAAGCAGTTGAATGTTGGTTTTATTTGCACTTGTTTGTTGCGAAATGGTGAATGGTTCACCAAATTGATTATTTTCACTTTCGATTTGCATATCTTGCATATTTTAACAGTTGAATAGTTCAGCACATTTATAGCATTAAGTAGGATTGTCTTGTAGAGTTTTCGGTGTATTTGGCTTCAATGCAAACGACCAGCAGCTAAACGCTGATGTAATTGTCCTTGTTTCTTATACTGCGAACGGCGTACAAAGCCAATATGCAAAAGGCCGATTTACCAACACCAAAGGAAAAAAATATCGTTGTTATTATTTGCGTCAAATGGTGGATACTTGAAGAAAAAAAAAACCGGTAATTAACCGTAATTTCGAAACTCCACAATGTTGATGCCATTTTTCTCTAATGTTAAACGCAAGACCAGCCGAATATTGCTTCTCTATTTGAAATTGAAGTGCCGGATCTGTATGCTTGATTCTATATCTCGTTCTTATTTCTGAACCTGTAACTATATTTAAACTAACTCCTATAACATACAAAAAAGTAAGGCATGTAACGCTACGTAACAACTATAACTTACAAAGAAGAAATGCGTTCAAGGCATCGTAACACGTAAAAGTAACGCTATAACGCTTCGTAACACCAATAATTTACAAACAATAACTCATGTAACACTTCGTAAAACATATAACTCACAAAAAGTTACACATGTAACGCTACCTAACACCTATAACGAATTCATAATGAAGTAACACATGTAACGCTTCGTAACACATAACATAATTTAGAAAAAAATAACGGATGTTGCGCCTTGTAACACCTATAACTCATAAAGAAGTAACGCATGTAACGCTTCGGAACACCAAGAATTTACAAAAAAGTAACGCACTTAACGCTATGTAACACTTATAACATAAAAAGTAAAACTTGTAATGCTTCGTAACGCCAATAATTTACAAGAAAAGTTAAGTATGTACAGGGTCCGCCATGTAACTATTTTTTTAAACATGCAATAAAACACAAACGGTTCACCCGGTTTCAAAATTTATTTTTGCATATTAAAGTACAATCCTTCCGGTTAATTATGGAATATAATTTCATTCAAATGGCTGCCTCGGCTGGCCTTGCAGTACGCCATACAGTCGGTCAGGTTTTTTAGTACATTTTCGATTGTATGCAGCTTTATTTCAGCTATGGTTGCACGAATGCTTGAATTGTCTCTGGCTTGTCCACATAACACTTATCTTTGACAGCCCCCCAAAGATAATAGTCTAACGGCGTCAAATCACAGCTCCGAGGCGGCCAAACGACATCCGAATTTCGACTGTTAATTCGATCTTCGAAGACTGTGCGCAGAAGATCGATCTTAGCGTTGGCTGTGTGGCACGGAGCGCCGTCTTGTTGGAATCAAATGGTGTCCAAGTCTTCCTCTTCAAGTATGGGGAAGAACCAAATGCTAATCATGGCGCGGTAGCGCTTGCCATTAACAGTGGCGGCAGCTCCAGCCTCATTTTCGCTGAAAAATGGCCCAATGATGCCGCCAGACCAAATTCCGCACCAAACCGTCACTCTCTGAGGATGCATCGGCTTTTCCATGATAACGTGCGAGTTTTCCGTTCCCCAGATGCGATTATTTTGCTTATTAACATACCCGCCGAGATGAAAATGTTCCTCATCCGAAAAGATGATTGTTTGGCAAAAATCGGCATCTTCTTCAAGCTAATCGCAAGCCCAGTTGGCATGATTTTCACGCGTTCATCAAGCGTATACACAACCATTTTCGTTCAGCGGAAGGATAAAACTACGTTTCTGTCAAATCAAAAAGCAAAGTCTTGGCATTACATTCCTTTTGTGGAATTTGGTTTTTCTGTTTCAACAGACTTCGCAGCCGATTCTTAGTGTACAGAATCATTGCATGGCTAGTACTATGGATCTTACTGACACTAAGAATCCTTCCAGGTCAAGGCTCGAACAGACGACACCTGGCTTGTAAAACCAGCGTCCTATGCATTGAACCGCCAACCCGGGACGATCAAATGTCCAAATCCACCAACCCGGGACGATCAAATGTCAAATCAGAAGTGACATGAAGGTTACCAATGTCGAAATAACCGCTAGTTAATAAAAAAGTTAAATGGCGGATCCTGTGATGTTTCGTTGCACCTATACCTTACAAAAAAGTAACGCATTAAACGTTACGTAACACCTCTAACTCATAAAGAAGGCACGCATGAAACACTTCGTAACATCTATAACTCATAAAAACGTAACGAATGTAGCACTTCGTAATACCCCTAATTTACAACAAAGTAACGCATGTTACGCCTCGTAACACCTATAACTTATACAGAAGTAACGCAAGTAACGCTTAGTAACACCAATAATTTACAAAAAAACAACGCACTTAACGCTATGTAACACTTATAACTTATAAGTGCTACTTGTAACGCTTCGTAACACCATTAACTTATAAAAAAGAAACGCTTCGTAACACTTGTAATTTACAAAAAAGCAACGCATGTAACGCATCGTAACACCTCTAATCTACAAATAAATAACGCATGTAATGTTTCGTAACAACAATAATTTTTAACAAAAGTAACACATATAACGCTTTGTAACATCTATAACATGCAAAAATGTACCGCGTGTAACGCTTCATAACACCTAGAATTTACAAAATAGTTACCCATTTAACGCTTCGTAACATATGTAACATAAAAAAATAACGCATGTACCGCTTCATAACATCTATTAATGGATTGACCTGAACTAACCGAATTGTAATGCTCATGATGCACTAGCTTTACTTCCTGCTCAGTAAATTGCGCAGGTTAGAACGAATCAAATATGTCCAGTGTTTTTTTTGTTAATAACTATTTATTGGAATATGAGTTAAAATTAAATTATTAAGATTTAAATTGGGTGTAAGTGGTGACTTTTCAGCCCTATTATATATATATATATATATATATATATATATATATATATATATATATATATATATATATATATATATATATATATATATATATATATATATATATATATATATATATATATATATATATATATATATATATATATATATATATATATATATATATATATATATATATTACCATGAGGACATCATTTGCTTCCGCAATTCTGGGATTTTTGTGTAGGGAACCTAAACCTACTTGTATTGTGTAATGTGGAAAAGGAACTTATATACTAACTTACTAACTAATACAGAGAGCGATTCGAGCTTATACTATTATGTGACATTACTTCTAATGGTTCTATATTTGTGAGTCTGTGTAACTCATTTGTACTAAACCAGGGAGGACGCTTCAAAATCATTTTCAGAATTTTATTCTGAATCCTTTGAAGCGTTTTCTTCCTGGTGGAACAACAACTTGACCAAATTGGTACTGCATAAAGCATGGCTGGTCTGAAAATTTGTTTATAAATTAACAATTTTTTTTTTTAGACAGAGCTTAGAATTTATGTTTATAAGAGGATATAAACATTTAATATATTTATTACACTTTGCCTGGATTCCTTCAATGTGATCCTTGAAAGTGAGTTTTTGTCATACGTTAAACCTAAGTATTTAGTTTGATCAGACCATGTCAATTCCAAGCCATTCAATTTGAGAATGTGATTATTGTTTGATTTAAGAAAAGAAGCTCTTGGCTTAAGAAGAAAAATGTCCAGTGTTTTATACCTACCCTGCAGGTAAGGTAACGCAGAAATGAAATGTTGTTTACTACCTCTAAACCGTCGTTCCCTATGAACTTAAAAAATACTTGTGAAAATGAATTTTATCACCGTGTAATTTCGGAAGCCGTATCAATATAGTATTCATCAGCGTTCTATGAGGTTGTATGACCGTCCTAAGTATGTTCAGCCACTTTGGATAATGTTGAGTGCAATATTTTTATAGTTGTTTGCACATATCACCCTCTAATTCCGTAACCAAAAGTCGGATCCCGGACGAATTCACTAGCGTTCTCTAGGAGAGCAAGATTTTTTCTTGTTCGTGTAGATGAAAGCAGGTTCATAACCCGGGAAATCTTGTCCACATCCTCTGGCAGGATCTAGCAAAGGAAAATTAGACTATTTAATTTGTAAATTCTCGCATAATTGTTCTTTATAGTATCAAGAAGTGTGTGGAAAGGAGGAAGCATAACGGAAAATTCATCATCGGCACGGACGGCTGAACCTGTTTCCGTCCGTCCGTCGAGAAATTGGATCGCGCCCATGTCGAAACGAAACTGTATTTCGCATCCTTTCCCTTCTCATTACTAAGTGGGCGTTGTAGAATGAAATGAAACAAAAAAAAACATAAACCAAAACAAATCCATAAAACCCGCAAGCCCTCGGGGAAGGTAGTCCGTATTTTTTCTCGTGTATAGTAAACTAATTTTTTAGCCGGTTTGATCCGTCCCTCTCTCTCTCTATCTCTCTCTCAGTGAAAAACAAAGGGACGAACCGGGTTTTCGGTTGATGTTGCTATATTGTATCTAATAGAAAAAGGCGAGGTACGGAAAAAATCTTGTCCCACCTCAAAAGGTCAGATGTGGTTGTTGGTACGTTAGTGTATTGGACAAGGAAACCACACGATAAAACTGGACACGAACTCGACGATGCAGATCCAGGCCATCGAGCGACAACAGGATGCATGCATGCACACATCAACTGAACATTCTACTGCACTGTATTACAGAGACACGCTGTGAATTTATGATTTTGAGTTGAGGTTGGTGATACTTAAAAAAAAACTGGTAGATTTATTTTGAGTGTACAGTTTTTGTAGTGCTATTACTGAGTTTGGCCCTAATTTCAATACCTGATCTGAGAGAACTCTCCGGACCAGTTAAACCGTAACGCTTGCCAAGAACCGGATCACTTGTGCTATTGATCGGATAGGATGTCTTATCAAAACAAACAATCAAGCTCCACAACAAAAGATAGCACCAATAGTAGCTTCATTGGAGAACCAGAGGAATCGGTAAACCAAAGCAAATATACTAATATCAATATGAACCACTATTGCGATTCACGAGGGACATCACAGGAAAGTGCGCTGGCAAAAAAGGTTATACACTACAAAATTTATTGCTGCACATATCACAATTTTCCCTAGGACAGGACCTGACAACTGTTAATCCACTTTTAGGACCAGTTTCGGACCAGCTCGTGATTGGTTGAAATTGACATAAGCAAGTGCAAATTGTTGAAATCAATATTACTGCAGGGTGGTAGAAAAAGTGTTGTCAGTATCGTCGGTAACAATGTAGCTTGATATTGGATATTTTATTTTTCGGATCATCTTTTCAAAATTATTAATTTCAATAGGATTTAAGTTCAATTTGTTTTTAAGTCCTGTCAATGTGGAAAGTATACGAGTACATTCAACAATCACTGGATGATACAAAGAGAAAGCCTGAAATCACGAAGTATGATATGGACGAGAATATTGATTATGTTGGTTGAGAATAGCACCGAATCTTTGGATACTTCTGTATGTTATTATTTTTCTCAAATAGAATATGTTGAATACTTTAGTTAATAAAGCTGTAAAAATTAACTACCCAAAATTGAGTGTTTTAGAAAAATTTTATTAAGCTGTTTCAACTAAACGTTTTCTTCAAAACAAACATCTGATCGAAATGAATTCAGAGCTATATTTTTGACCGATATAACATTTGTCTAAGTGTTTTGAAATGATAAATAATCGCATGTCATAAGGGGAGAAAGTTTTTAGAATGAATATTTATCTCTACTGGCAACAGTGATCGCGATGCATTTATTATTTACAGCAGGGAGCAACCGGAATAAGAAGAGAAATATTTTTCTGGAAAATGAAGTCAATTGTCTGGTCCTGTCCTAAAGTTTTCCCAATAAGTACACTGAACCAAACAACTCCGAACATATGGAATATTTCTCGATATACACTGCACGAAAAAATAAGCTGTAAATACGGTTTAGAATCGCAATCTGATACTAACTCGTATGAGATCACATTGTTCTCATAAAAATCCCTATTTATATAAATATGTGTGAAATGTGCACGCAGAGCGAAACAAATTATTCTTAATGCTAGTTCCATAATTTTACCAACATTTTCGAAATAAGTATTACAATTTCTAGATTTGAAATATTAAATAATTTGTATTCATGTTTACTGTGATTTAATACGGTTCCAGTGATATAAATACACAATATCAGGTTGTTTAATAAATAAATAAATGCTTCAAAACAAAATAATTTAGTAACAGTTCGGCTGAAAAGTTCGTATCGTTAAATAGAAACACACATTTTTTTTGCCAAAATTCGTTTTTATTATTCAACATAATTGCCATCAGAGGCGATACAGCGATTATAGCGATCTTCCAACTTTTCGATACCATTTTTGTAGTACGATTTGCCCTTTGCCTCAAAATAGGCCTCAGTTTCAGCGATTACCTCTCCATTGCTTCTAAATTTTTTACCAGCGAGCATTCTCTTGAGGTCTGAGAACAGGAAAAAGTCACTGGGGGCCAAATCTGGAGAATACGGTGGATGAGGGAGCAATTCGAAGCTCAATTCGTTCAATTTCAGCATGGTTTTCATCGACTTGTGACACGGTGCATTGTCTTGATGAAACAAAACTTTATTCTTCTTCAAATGAGGCCGTTTTTTCGAAATTTCGTTCTTCGAACGCTCTAATAACGCTATATAATAGTCACTGTTGATGGTTTTTCCCTTTTCAAGGTAGTCGATGAAAATTATACCATGCGAATCCCAAAATACAGACGCCATAACCTTACCGGCCGATTGTTTAGTCTTTCCACGCTTTGGGTTCGGTTCATCGCGTGCGGTCCACTCAGCTGACTGTCGATTGGACTCCGGAGTGAAGTGATGGAGCCATGTTTCGTCCATTGTTATATATCGACGAAAAAAATCGGTTTTATTTCGATATAACAGCTCCAAACACTGCTCAGAATCATCAATTCGTTGTTGTTTTTGATCGATTGTGAGCTCACGCGGCACCCATTTTGCACAAAGCTTTCTCATATCCAAATATTCGTGAATAATATGTCCAACACGTTCCTTTGATATCTTTAGGGTGTCAGCTATCTCGATCAACTTCACTTTACGGTCATTGCAAATCATTTTGTGGGTTTTTTTCACGTTTTCATCGGTAACAGCCTCTTTTGGACGTCCACTGCGTTCATCGTCTTCGGTGCTCATATGACCAGTACGAAATTTTGCAAACAACTTACGAATTGTTGCTTCGCTCGGTGCAGAGTCTGGATAACACTCATCAAGCCATTTGTTGGTATCGGTGGCACTTTTTTCTACAAAAAGTAGTGTTTCAACAACACACGAAATTCCTTTTTTTCCATTTTTTTCACAATAACAAAAGTAGCTTCACTCAAAATGCAATATCTCACAAACTAATAATCAGACAGCTGTCAAATTTATACACGTATCTTTTGAAGGTTGGTACTAACTGAAAATGGTATGGATTTAATTCTAGTGGCGCCCTCTCATAGAAACGATACGAACTTTTCAGCCGATCTGTGATATAAATAAAACGTATAAATTGTAATTTGCCTCAACGAGAGCTGTCAATTGAAGTAAAAGTAATAAATATAACTTGTTCTTTTGCTTACTGCATTGCACTTATCATACTATTTATTAACATTTTTTCAGTGCCAAACAAACTTTCTATTTGTCGAATTTTTGAATGGTTTGTCTGTTGAATGAAATTCAATTACTTTTTGGAAAATAAATATCGAAATTTCACTAACTATTCGTCAAACAGTTCTCAGCAAGGGGCAGATCGCTTAGTATGTGCACTTTTAATTCATAGACAATTTGTAAAAATGACAATTTTCTTTTACATTTTAACTTTCCCTGGGAGAAAGATAATGAGCAGCTAATTTCATTTTTTGATGTCTTTTTCGATTTGTATTGAGTTCGTTAAAGTGATCCATATTGATATATAATATATTTGAACAAAGCATGCTGAGTACAAACGAACCGAATTTTGTCATCTGAAATTCTTTTTCAAAACTCAAAAGGGGCTGGGGTCCATTAGGAGATTGATAGTACCTATTAGCTCTCTCCGGACAGTACCAGCCTAGATGCCGTGTGGAATCCGGTGAAAAAAAAATGAATCAAGAATAGATCCACTGGGTTCCTGCTTCCATGTCGTAAAAGGCGACAATTACAGGAGTTTCTTTTCCCTTACAGTTATCAGATATTTTCAATGTTTCACTTCTGATTACTCTATTTTACTAAATTATCTCTTCATTCAATCTATCAATTTCCGTCTAGCTTCAGAGAAAAGTTTTATTTGGAATGTTGTCTTCTTCCATGTTATTGATTGTCTTTCAGGATTATAAATTGAATTGTGTTGGACTAACATCCCTTCCCATTCCTTAGACGATCTACGTTTGGGCCTGGCCGGCGCCGGTACTGGTCAATGAATTCTGGGATTACCAGAAGATGTACATTGAAGGATGATTTACCAGTCCCAGGTCGGATCATCTAGAAACTCCCTGTACAATTTCAGCTAATCCCAATCAGTAACGGAATAGCAACCAGGGGTGGTCGATCAAGCTCAAGCTCAAGCTGAAATTTCTTTTCAAAACTCAAAACCTTGGCATTACATTCCTTTAGTGGAATTTTGCCTTTCTGTTTCAACTGATTTTGTAGCCCATTTTGAATGTGCAGAATCGTTACATTATATGTTATGTTTTAAGAAGCGTTACATGCGTTACTTTTTTGTAAGTTATAGGTGTTACGTAGCGTCACATGCGTTAATTTTTTGTATGTTAATGCCCAATTTTTGAATATATTTACAGGTTCAGAATTTAGATCCTGATACAGAAGAAAGCATTCAGTTCCAAACTGAAAAGTTTCAAATGATTAGGGTAAAAAGCCCTATTTCATCTAATTTTTAAGGACGTTTCCTTAAAAACTTGATTTAGTCGCTAAAATCACTATGATTTTTTCATATTTCTGCTTAATTCGCCTTGCTCCACAATGAGAATTAATTCACATTCTTTGGAAATTGAAATAATATTCAAAAAATCAGCTAAAAAACTCCTGATATGTTCATTACTCTGCCCCTAATTTCTTCTCAAAGGATTTTTATTCATTTTATCGTTGGTCCTTTATTCATCCTATTAATTAGCAATGGCGACAGCAATTAAAATTTAAAATATCAGAATTCTTATTTAAGGTAGCGCTTCGCCGTGGTCACGGGAGTTCACTGCCTATTCCGGGGTTTCACGCACTTTACCCAAAATTGTGAGAAAACGGGGAGGAAAATGGAAATTTCAAGAACATACGATTCTAGATAACTAATTTTTCTATCGATTCGTGTATAAATTGTGCCTGATAAACGTTTTTATCGAAAGATTTCGTGCGAGTTATACAAATAAATGAGTTTTTCCTTATTCTTTCGCACGCACACAATGTCAACCCATGCATTGGGGTGTGCAAAATGCCACATGCGGTAGACGCTAACAACATTTCTTTTGTTTTCGTTGTCCGTTCTCTCTGCGTAAACGTTGAATATAGATGAGTAGAAAATGTAAGTAAGTGTTACTACTTTGTAAAATAATTTCTATTCATGTTTCAGTAGAACCAGAAATCAGTAATGATTTTAATCGCTACTAGCTTTGACGCTTTGTTGGAAACGTAGCACATCCCTACATATGCGAGTTGTTTATAGCGAGAAAAGGAAAAAAGAAAACAAAATGTTTAACAAAACTAGCACGAAATCTCGCGAAAGAAAAGCTTTCTAACAGATATTTTTCGCCAAATACATAGTAAAAGCATTTACCTACAATCGTATGTTTTTGATTTTTCGTGAATCGGGTTAGTATTGGAGAAATTTGCAATTTAGGGTGAAATTTCGGCGACAAAGCAAGAGGAAGCAGTGAGTTGTCTCGCTTTGACCTGACCACGGCGAAGCGCTACCTTAAAAGGACCTAATGCCAACTATAAGACAACACACGATATTTTCAGAACCAATTTTGCATCATTTCGACGTTTAAAAATTTTTGGGTCGTTTTCGTTACCTTTCGTTTTAAATTGAAAATTTTACTGTGCATTTAAAGGAATTAGAATTGTTGCTATTTAGGCATTAGCCCTTCTAAAAACGAAATGCAGAGCCTGAGATGCCATTTATACAGATTTACTTATATTGTATAGATTTTTGCGTTCGAGTTCTGATTTCAATCAGAGTACAGATTTTATACAGATTTCCTGAATTTAATACAGATTTGAACAGGTTCATAAAAAGCGAGAAGCAAAATATAGACTTTTCTCTCTGGGTATCTATTAGTATTTGATTGCAGTGATTCTTTAAAACGTTTATTATTCAACGGACAAATCACATGTTAAATTTCCTCGTTGAATATTCTAGTGAGTGTGGCAATGACTTACGGAGTTATGAAGAATTATCTTTTAACATCATTTTATTATAAAAAAATCATTTTATTAGTAAAAACAGATAGAGCAGATATAGATTGTTTATGCAAAGCAAGTATTTATCACAGTGATTTTAGGGTAAATAATAACTTATTGATTTTATCGACAGTTATGAACATGACAGTTATGAAGAATTATCTTTTAACATCATTTTATTAGTAAAAACAGATAGAGCAGATATAGATTGTTTATGCAAAGCAAGTATTTATCACAGTGATTTTAGGGTAAATAATAACTTATTGATTTTATCGACAGTTATGAAGTCTAGCTAATTTTTATTATACTTTAGATCTAATATTAGTACCAAGCAGAAGTATAATTTATAAGCGAATGTACCATTTAGTGAGTTTACTGAATGGCTCTGCGAACCCAATTCTCAACAACTTATTTACAATTCAATTTTGTTTGTTTTCTACAGCGGAGTTCAAAAGGCAAAACCTCTAGATTGTGTTCCAGCACATCAATCACATCTTGAACTACTAGTTCCAGCTGAATGCATTCCTTAAAGAGAATAATGTTTGCTTCAGTTTAGCTGCTTCGGAGAAAGGATTTAGGACAATGCATTCTGTATTTTTGATATTTTTCGCAAGTGATTCAACAGAAACGAATTTAAAAGTAAAATTTTCAGAATATCTGCGTGCGAACAAAATTTATCGCAATGTTATGTCCAACAGACTATGTAATCTATTAGGTTTTAATACCAAAATACATTGTTAAGATTCAACATAGAACTTTATAGTAACAATTACATGAAAATAATGTGACTATTAAGTAAAACTCTGGTAAAAAGTAAGTTGAGATGAAATAAATTTTAAAGCACAATTTAAATGAACTTTGTATAAATTTTACAAATGTATTCTATAGAATCTACGAAAAAAGTGACGTAGATATTACGTGATACAAATGTGGACTAAGAGCTCATGAGTTCATTCTGTGCTATCTATACTTCACATAAGTATTACAAGAAAAGTTTTATGGATAAAAATCACATACGTTTTCACGTAGCATTGAAGTGAGGATTTTTCTGAGTGTATAGCGGAAAGAAACCAGTGCTACTAGATTTGCCACAATGGTTATTCCATTAGTATTTAACACGCTCTTTCTGGTAATATTCGAAGCCGAAACAGTTTTATTGAAATATAAATATCAATAATATAAATAAACTAATGTCACGGATACCAAAAAATACTTGTTGATGATAATGAAGAAAAATAATTTTTGTTTTGTGACATTATGAGAAAACTTGGCAATTTTGCGAAACCAAATGAGATGAAAACAAAGCGCAATCAAGTAAGCGAAAAACTTTCATTTCATATTTTTTAACACTTTTATTGTTTCGATATTTTAAAATTTTTTCGTGGAAAAATATAGAGAAATAAATCAGTGAGGAGGTGTTATTGAGAACGCTTCTTAAAAATCATGATTCGCGGTACCACTGTATCTCAGCGCAGACTAATCAGAGGTCAACAAATGAAAGCAGCATAGATTGAGTAGATGTTTTTGTAGATCCCAACGTTTCTGTTTGATTTTTAATTTTTTTTTTAATTTTTGGTGGTTGTTTAAAGTCAAAACGACGATTTGGCACGATTTCCGCCATTTTGTAACTGTAAAACCTCCCCAAAGTAACAAATAACAAAAGAGGAAAACGTTGGGGTTTGTTATTTGACAAGTAGAACGTGTGTGCAAAACTGGTAGAACGTGTGAATAAAATTGGTGCGGTAGTTTTTGAATGGCGATGGACACGAACGTTCAGAACCTGCTTTGGAGCAAAACGCGTTTTACGTTTTTGCCTTTCTCTATAGAATTGCTGGAAAAACTGACTTTTGAATGGAGCAGAACGGAACGGACTCATTTCGGAAAATGTGTGTGTTAGTGTGTGTGTGTGTGTGTGTGTGTGTGTGTGTGTGTGTGTGTGTGTGTGTGTGTGTGTGTGTGTGTGTGTGTGTGTGTGTGTGTGTGTGTGTGTGTGTGTGTGTGTGTGTGTGTGTGCGTGTGTGTGTGTGTGTACTTTTTGAAGCTATTTTAAAGCTTTTAATTTTCTCAGAGATGGCTAAACCGATTGCAACAAACTTATGCTCGTTTGAAAGCTACTGTCGGGCTATTGATCAAGTTCTAAGATCAAATGGCTGTGATCTTTGGTTCCGGAGATATGATGGTATAAGTGTCGTAATCGATAAAAAACGTTAGTTTTTATCGCTCTAATATATATAAGGGTGCGAATATTTTGGAATCCCCCCTAATTTCGTAAGGCGGTGGTACTCAAAAGTTTGAACACTTCGAAAAAAGTCCCCATACAAAATTTGAGCTGAATCAGATATGAGTAAGAGGTGCTGCCGAAGGTTAAGGTTTGAAAAGTTTTGGATCTTGAAAAATCACCATCACATGAAATTTCCGATACCGAAAAATTTTTTTTGATGCCAAACGTTTTAGAATTGCATAAAACGTCGAGATTTAGTGTCATCTAAAAAAATTTTTTTTTGGAAAAATCTACTTGCTGGGACTTAGAACCAAATACTAACAAATGTAATAAAAACAGTAATGCACATCTTTATCACCAAAGCTTAATTTTCGTCGTAATTTTTCCTCTGAAGAGTCGTCGTTTGAGACTCGCAAAGAAACTATTTGACTTTAAATAAACTGTTTGATTTGAAATGTTTTCGTTACTGTCTCTAACACAAGAAGTAAAACCAGAACTAGAAATGACACGAAAAGTTACTTTTGAGCGAGCTCTTTAAAAAATCACAGTGTTGTCCCCATACGTCACAAGAAAACACGCCTAATGCAGAACTTTTCTCCATTTACCCAACGAAAAGACAGTCTGAAATTGTGACTGATAAAATGAAAATAATGAAATCCACAAACTGGCGTCATAAGCTTTCAGAGACAGTTTTAAATCCGTCTGCAACCTTCTCCAATCCGGGAAAATCGTTCTGCCAAACTAACTACTGTGGATGTTATGATGCACAACTCAGAAGACTTCCCGCTAGAAAAGAACTTGGCATTTGATCTGTGCACGGTCTCATTTTAGTTGATCCCCTGTGATCAAATTTCGCACTCATAAACTTCATTCCTCTACCAGTCGATCTCACCTTCTTTCTTTGGTCGAGCAATGATATGTGAGGTTTTGTTGTTGTTTTGCTTACCCAATGTTTGATAGGGTCTTGAATTAACAATTAATTTCTACCGCGTTGGGATAGGGAAGCAAATTATTTTTTGTATCATTACTGTCTATTTTATATTTAAATCTCGAGTTAACTGCACGAATGTTGATTGTTGCAGAATTTTAACTACTACTTAACTTTTACTACTTGGTATTTAAAATAGACATTCGACCAAAAAAGTTTGGAAATCACTGATCTAAGCAGACGTTACATTTTCTCAACGCTATTTCGTCGGAGATGCCAGATACAATAATCCAACGAATAAGATTTGATACGTAATCCAGAAAATCCGTTGGAAGCTGTGTTGATAAACTTGTTAGATTCTGTAATTCTTTTCCACTTCATCGTCAGGAACAATCTTAAGGATGTAACTCCTTGCAACAGACCTTCACAATATATCCTCAACAGATCGATCGATAAATGTTTCGATGCCTAATCGCAGCTTCAAAGCTGTACGCTTTCGGTGCACTTCCCAAGAGGTACCCGTTCACAAGGCAACCATCCGAGCCTATTAAGTATGGGAGAGTTCAACGATATGCTGGCCCCGATGCAATGTGTCGAAACTGATACCAGCACCTATACAATGAAATTCGATATTAGGAACCAACAAAATTCGATTTGCGTTTGGTGAAAGTTAGAACAATGTCTTCAATAAAACTCCTGATGTCATACGGGATCCAATTCCGTCCGTCAGCACCCTCACGGCCGGTATGCCATGCCAGGAGGGTTTATCAATAGAAAGCAATCACCGAAAGTTGAATCTTTCAATTGAATCAATGATACGCTTCAGCGAAGAACAAAAAGTTTTCCAAGTTCACCATCGAACACAATTACGGCTCTGAGTGCTGAGTAAGCAATGAATGAGGTAGCATCGAAAAGAAATGTCTAAATGGATTTTGATTGGCGGCAGGTGGTTGGTGTCTGGTGTTTGCCTAGGTTTCCGAACCTGTCGATAAACTTCTTGAACTGATGAAACGAGGTGCGGCAGACAAAGTGCTACTTGCAGAACGTTTCTGGTGGAAAACTTCCTACTCACAATAAGTTCTACTGAGTCCTGGGAATGGTTTCGCTACGTACCAAAGCCTGGGTGGCATTTTTGGAGTTGTTCGACTGCAGATAAATGTACCGACCACAAACTACGTTCGATCGTATCGTGGTGAACTTGACAGCCAAGCCAAGGTAGATTCAACGAATCTTACAATTGAATATGCGAAAACACATATTCCTAGTTTTTTTTCTGGAAAATATTCGAATTACTGTCATATCAATTTCATTCGGCTTAACTCTGCCTCTCTACTTTTGGTTCGCTAGAAAAATATAAATGAATCATTCATTTTTTTTACATTTCGCACATAGTGAAAAACAAAGTCAGGATTCAACTTTTAGAAGCGGAACATGACCATTTCGTTTTCAATAGATCTTGCAATCGATTCATACTGATTTTGTGTCCCATCGTTGTCCACTTTTCGTTTTCTTTTCCTCCAATGCAAACGACCAGAAGCTGGATGATGATATCGCTTTTGTTAGAAGCGAAACTCACACTACGGTTGTCCAGCAGCAGATATGAACACACACAAAAAACTAGTTGGTGGTTCTCTGCGTTTCGGCGTGAGAAACGAAACCTCAAATTCGCCATTGACCGAAACACCAGTTATACAATGCCCGGTGTAATCCCACTTTCTTGACGTAGATGGTGGTCTATATGTAGGGCATTCCTCGCAAAATCAGCCCCCAAAAATGTTTTTTTTTTTCTAACTATTTTTTTCGACGATTTTGTTTTAGGCTTTGTTAAGACGTAAAGCCGCCTTGAGCTAGTTTTAATATGATAAGTATTTAACGGGGAAACAGATTGGGAAACAGACATGTGAACACAATGATGTAATGAAAACCGCGAAAATGTTACCGCAGAGACGGGACTCGAACCCGTAGCTAACTCCTAACCGGGGAAATTGTTTTACCAATTAAACTACCCTGCATATGAAAACACATGAAGAGAAAGTCCAATTGATTGGACGAAACTAAGCATGCTTCGCTCTACTTAGCCACTACGGTATTCACTTACAGTCCCGTATCGACGGAAACAAATTCAACAGAAACACATACAATGATCACGAGTCTTTCTCTACCTCTTTTTTTTCGGCAAAGAACTCGAAAATATTCGACACGTATTTTTTTATTTCAATATGGTACGTAAAATTTTCGAAATATGATATGATATGATATGATTTGACAGTTTATTGTTAGAAAGGTTTCAGTTTAGATCGTGGCGTGAAAACGAAGTCAAACATCAAAATCGTTGCTGCAATCCATATAACTTTAAGACTCATGTTAGCAAAAATCAAAAACATTCTTTGTGTCGGCTTTCTTCTTCTCTCCATCTTAAATACAACAGGATATGTTCACGTTTAAGTTCTACCCATTCTTGTAGAGGGTAAATTTTGAAAAGGGGCCCCATAGTAAAGTAAGTCGTTTCGACGACAAAATACTGCAGCAGAACGAGTGAACGAAAGACTAAATATCAGGTTAAATTGTCGTTAAGGAGCAAGACTCTTTGCAAGCGTATGAGTGATGTCAGCAATGTGTGCGTAAATACAAATTCCGGCGCTTCTTTTCCTGATTTTAATCAACAAATCTTCCATATGGTTGAAAAATAACCCAATCAGTTCATTTCAGCAATCGTATTCTAAAACTCTTTCGTTTTTCTTAAAACTGCTCGAGTAAAATTTTTTCAGTTTCAGCTTACCTTCACTAACACATTTGATTAGCAACAAACACATTCCTATATGAATTTCCTCTTGAAGAAATTATTGCGATATAAAGATTTACGTACCTTTATTGTATTGTACGGTTTTTCTCAGTCTAAAAAGTAAGGCAGACGAGTTGTTTTTAAGTTTGCCCGACGTTTCGGCCGTTTTTGATGGTTTTTTTCAAGGGAAAACTACGGAGATAAAGTTCATTCAAAAATTTTTTGTTGTTGTTACAGACATGTTGTACAATAAAATATTTCATTCTGGGAACTCACTTAGTCTTGTCGTCTTTGTCGGTATCGCTTATTACAAGCGGTAAGAAGTATGTTGTTGGCAGTTCTGTCAAAATACTGGAACGGATTTCTTATCATCGGCATTAAATTTTCGTAAACTATTTTTGATGGTCACAACACTTTTATCTGCACGCACTGCTAACTGGTTTTTGAAGATGGAGGGTATAATTTTGTTGTGGGTACAATTGTAGATTGGGAGCAAACAAATCTGACATTGTTTGTGTGAGTTGCAGTGGCTATATTCCGTCGAGTGTTAGCTATTTTAACTGTGTGTAAGATGCCTGCGTACGTAGTGTTGAGGCCATCCACATCGGTACGGTGGTTTACAGAATTGGCTGTGTTGGTTATATGGCACATTTCAAGTATTGGTAGCGCTGAGGATCTGAACGATTTATCAATTATTGAGACATTGTTTACGTCGAACATATGGTCGTGAGTGATCATATGTTTGATGAGAGCTGTTTTATCTCCGAGAGAAATCATCTCCTGGTCAGTGTTGGTTTTGCCATCTTCTTTAAGTCTGTGATACATATTGATATTTGATTTGTGTCCATACATCCGTGTTTTTAGCTGGTTACGGGTCATGCCAATATAGGTCATGTTGCAGTCTGAGCAACGCAGGCTGTAACATATATGACGTTAGATTGTAATAAGGCATCAATGGGTGTTTTTAAGATTTTTATAATGTGCGGAGTAAGCGATGAAACAAACGGTATTGATCGGTACGTCTGATCAGTGGGTCCTGGGGTATCGTTGCTATGAATTATGCTGGTTGTGTCGACGGTATGTGGCAGTGTGAGATGTTGGGTTTTACAGCGATGCATAAGCCGGTTTATCAATTTTGGTGGATAATTATTCCTCCGTAGGTGTTCGAAAATTATGTGTTGTGTTTCAGTATTGTCCGTAGTGAGATAAGTCACTCTATTTATAAAATTTTTTGCGACATTTATTTTCATTGATAGTGGGTGGAAGAAATGGTAATTGAGTAGTCTACCGGAAGACAAAGACGACAAGACTAAGTGAGTTCCCAGAATGAAATATTTTATTGTACAACATGTCTCTAACAACAAAAAACAAAATTTTTGAATAAACTTTATCTCCGTAGTTTTCCCTTGAAAAAGGCCATCAAAAACGGCCGAAACGTCGGGCAAATTTAAAAACAACTCGTCTGCCTTACTTTTTAGACTGAGAAAAGTCGTACAATACAATAAAATAACCCACAACCAGTCGTTAAAGCACTTATACGATTTACGTACCTTCTGTAATAAACCCGCAAAATAGGAACCATTAATTTAACACGCGAAAGGCAATGGATATAGAATGTTGTCGAAAAACTATTTATTTTTCCGGAAAACTGTTTTTGTAACAAAAAATATCTAGTTTTGTTTATTTCGTATAGCGCAATCTAATACAAATGCATTGAAGCAGTGTTCCTAACTTTTTTATTAGGGAATTAAATTCTACATTCATAATATGTAAGCGGTTTTCCATCAAACGTTGGTGAAAAATTGATCAAAACTGATATTTATTCAAAATGTCAGGCTTAACATTCATTTGAGAATAAATTATTGTTAAAAAAGATTGTTTGAAACTCAATCGTGCAAGCCACTTTGTTAAAATCGTTGCACTGCATACATGAATACATAGATCTATGAGATACCTTATGATCAAAAAAGAGCCGGAATTTGCATTTCAAAATTCCCACGCTTGTCCAATCGGTAAACTTTTATTCTCTCAACGTTGGCAACACTTTTATACACATTCTGTCAAGTTTTGACGCATATCGTACGATTAGTTTTTGTTTGGTGTCTATACAAACAAGTTGAAAAATTTTCGTGTGGCGATTTTTATTATGGATGCAAATTTAGAACAACGTGCGTGCATCAAATTTTGTGTTGCAAATGGATTTAAGTGTTCCGAAATGTTGAAAATGTTAGAAAAGGACTTTGGTGAATCGTGTCAAGGAAAAACACAGGTATACGAGTGGTATAAACGCTTCAAAGGTGGTCGTACAAGCTTGGATCATGATGAGATCCCTGGCCGCCCAACAACATCTGTTACCGAAGAAAACATTGAATCGGCGAAGCAAATCGTGTTGCAAAATCGTTCTGTACCGATTAGAGAGATTGCTGTGTTGTTGGGCATCTCTTATAGATCAGCCGAACACATTTTAACTGATGTTTTGGGTTTGAAACGCGTCGCTTCTCGGCTGGTGCCAAAAAAGCTGAATTTCATTCAAAAACAGCGTCGTGTTGATGTGGTAAAAGAGATGATTTCCAACGCAGATAGTGACCCCATATTCATCGAATGCATCATAACTGGTGATGAGGTGTGGATCTATGAATATGACGTCGAAACCGCACAACAATCGACCGAATGGAGCTTCGAAGGCGAGCCGAAACCATCCATTATAAAAATCGCCACACGAAAATTTGTCAACTTCTTTGTATAGACGCCAAACAAAAACTAATCGTACGAAATGCGTCAAAATTTGACAGAATGTGTTTAAAAGTGTTGCCAGCATTGAGAGAATAAAAGTTTACCGATTGGACAAGCGCGGGAATTTTAAAATGAAAATTCCGGTTCTTTTTTTAGCATAAGGTACGTACCAAATAAAATGTACGTAATTCACAAATTACCAACACAAGTTAACTTGGTTTACTCTTGATCCTTAACACTCCTAATATCAAGCCTAAAAAAGTTACGCGGAGCACCAAGCCCCGAAAAAAGGTGAAACGGTAAATTTGAGCTATCATCATAGCTCGGTTGTTACTTGACCAATTTCGATAAATTTTACACCCTCGAATTTTTGAAGTTTGTAGATTATTTTAAGTATATCATTATTGACGATCGCTTAGGAAAAACTAATGAAAATCTGATTTTTTCCGTTCCAAGTTTTTTTCCAAGCTCGAAATGTGCCCTATCTGCATTCATGCGGCACCTGCATCGCGAATAGGATAATAAGAACCTCAACTTTACCAAGTCATAGCTTCTTTGTTAGTCAATCGATTTTCGAAATTTGTTTACCATTGGAAAGGTACTACTTCCAGAAATAAAATGCACTGAAAAAAACCCAAAATAATGTTGTCAACCCAAAGTTATAATGAAAACTGTTGATAGATGACCTCAGAAAAGATGAAACTTTTTACAATGATCGTAAATATCTCGAATTTCAAAGTGATGACCTATATATTTTTACACGTCATTCGAATGCTAGTGATACCAGATACAATTTTCGCCCAACTACCATTCTTGCACTTTCAAAAGAAAACCTTGAAAAATCGATGAATTTATAAATATATATGAATTTTTCATTTTTTTTTTCACATGTTGGTATATAACAAAAAAATTAAAGCGATGACATATACATTTTTCTACTATAAAATATTGAAATCATTACCAGAAACAATGTATTGACGAATAAAATTATATATCCGTTCAAGAAATTTGGTAGAAACACAGAGAATTTTTATTATTGGGAAAATTTAGCCAAACAAAATCAAACCAAAACTTTTAAATTATATGACATATATTTTTTATTATTTTAGTTGGAAATTTAATATGAACAAAATTTACAAAAAAAACTGAAACTTGGATTTCACTGAAAATCTTAAAAGTTCTGGTAAATATACCTAAACTCCAAAAATAATTCTATTTTTGTATTGCACAAAAGATCTAAACAATTTTTATGCACAACCCAAACGCAAGTGATAACTACTAAAATTTTGATTTTATTTTAGCTTTGCCGTAGAATCTCAAAAAACAGGCAAAAATTTTAAAATTTCCGAGTTAAATTGCATTGCACAGTGGTCCGGATCCACAATTTAGGGGAACAAACACATTTGTGGCTTAACCTTATAAGCCATATTTTGATGTATTTGATGATATTAGGGTGGCTCTTATTATAAAGGTGATCCAAAAATAATTTTGCGGATGTGTTGAGATAGAGGACTGTATCCTTCTGCAAAATTGTACATAAACTTATATTGAGCAGCTTTGCTGAAGACACCATTGTAGTATCTCCAACGGTTTTAGCGTTACAGCTATTTTCAAAAAGCAACTTAGGATGTTTCTAAAAAAATCTGATTTTTTACTGTAGCATTTTTATTTTCCACCTTTCCTATTAGGTTTTTTTGAACATTGTTAAAATCAATTTTTTGATGACTGTCGCATTCAGGTAGCGTTTTCTGAACCGAAGTTATTAGCAAACCTAGTTCAAAAATGGGTTATTTTTAAACTGCTGTATCTAATATTGAGGCAAACGAAAAAAAATTCCATTTTTTGCATTTGACAGAAAATACTTTCGAGCATGTTTATAAAAAAAGCGAAGGAGAAATTTTTTAAATTGTGTTCAAACATTGTTTTATTTTAAAAAAAACCCTCTAGTATCTGTACTGTATTTTTGTAGTGTTAAAACTAATTCAGGTGCATATTCGAGATTTAGATTAAATTTACTCACGTTTGTTGTTACTCTATTTGATAATGTTATTACAGAGGTTATCTGACTTTAAAAGCAATCGTTTGAATACATTCTCCAGATTCACTAAACGATTGATTTTTCCTATACTTGTGTATTGATTAATTTCGACTTTCTTGCGCTGCCTCTCCGAACGTCGAGATCATGAGTCATCTCCATTTTTTTTGTTGAAAAAATCCACTCTCGGGGACTTTTAATTTTAAGATTTACGAAATCGAACGACGAGATCCGGTGTTATCTCGACGATTCAGGCAATTCTAAGATATTTGACATAAAAAATAAATTTCCATAAAAATTAAATTTCGGTGAATTTAAAAAAAAATTAAACTTAAACTTTAACTTAAACTTTCACCATTATCTTTATGTTTCGTCTTAGACTCGTCAGTGCATATCAGTTTATGTTGAACTGTTATACCACCTGCAGTTCAACATAAACCGCCGAGGCTAAACTGAAACGTAAACATAATGAAATTGGTTATGTGCCCTAGCACAAATAAGGTTAATTCCTAAATAACTTCCAATGCCGGCCGGCACCACTCAACCACCTACCGCGTTACGCAATTAAAGATGATCCCAAAATATTGGCAGTGCAGAGTTTCATTCAGTAAAAAGCATTCAAACGGAGAGGTTGTTTTTCGGGACTAAGACAACTGTAAGCTGCAGTTAGATAACCTGTTGGCGCTAATCGCTGCAAAACCAATATTCGGGGAGATTCCAGTTTCAGAAGTACCTGGAATAGTGAAACTCACTTCACTGAGAAAGATGGCCTAACCGATCTGAGAACTGTTTCATTCTGTAGGTTACACTAGTTCAAGCACTAACTTTCATGTTTTTTGAATATTATACAAAAATGTTTGAAGAATATGTATGAGAATAAAAGAGATATGAGAAAGGCATCGTTACACCACTAGGTGAATAAAAACAGATTTTACTTAATTTCGTGAGATTTTTTGTGCTAAATTCGTAATCCTACTTTTTCTGAATTGTAAAACAAGTATATGATAGATTTTCGAGTGGAATTTACTGATAAAAAATTCAAAAAAAAAATCACATTCTGCACATTCCGAAATAATTCTAAGTTTGTGAAATATAAATTTTAATATTCTATCGATTATAAATGATGTCGTTTAGGATAGCCGAAAATTTAAGATATATGATTTTGTTCTTTATTGCTTGTAAAACAAAAATCAAGCAATGTATTATTTTTAAATCGTGGTTTTTTTTTGTTTCAATTATAGAGGTTTTAACCTTAGGGTCATTCGCCTAACGTGCGGGGTTGGGAATCGAACCCCGGTGGGCTGCGTGAAAGGAATCGACTTACCCATCACGCTATACCCGTCCCCATTAAATTGTACTTGTTTTTGCCATGGGTTAGTATATAAAATTATCACTAGCAATCGTATGATGTGTAAAAATATATAGGTCATCGCTTTGAAATTCGAGATATTTACGGTCATTGTAAAAAGTCTCACCTTTTCTGAGGACATCTATCTACAATTTTCATTATAACTTTAGGTAGATAACCCTTTTTCGGATTTTTTCAGTGCATTTTATTTCTGGAAGTAATACCTTTCCAATGGTGAACAAATTTCGAAAATCGGTTGCCTAACAACAAAGTTATGACTCGGTGAAGTTGAAATGTTCAATATTTTCTATGCGATGTTTATGCCAAAGGATAGAAAATTGGAAAGCAGATAGGGCATATTGGGCGCGTGAAAAAAAAATGGAACGAGAAAAATCAAATTTTCATTTGTTTTCCTTTAGCAATCGTCTGCTACAGAGTTTTGGAATCAATCTACGAACTTCACAAAATTCGAGAGTGTTAAATTTATTGAGATTCGTTGAAAAACTGCTGAGCTATGACAGCTTGAAGTTACTGTTCCAACTTTTTTTCAGGTTTGGTATTTGGAGTGTTGAGGTTGTTTGCGATTATAGAGAAGACATCATACTGACAAGATATCCTGCTCTTACCTTTCCCGAACAAATCATTGGCAACTTCCTTTTTTTGCGAGCATGGCGCCCTCATGCGAGTCCGCATCGAATCTTGTACTTAGAAGTAGGGGAGAAAAATGTCAAATTCATTCGCCCCAAAATAGCACCACTGCGCATCCATACAATTGACATGATATGTTGAATGTGATGCCGTGCGAGGGCGTTGCTGAACAAAGATTGATTTCGCTCCAGGTTGGCAGGGTCTGGTTCTAGTAAACCGTAATCATAGTGATGGAGGTTTGACAAAGCGCTGGAGTCCAAATCTACCCCGCGAAAGCGTTCTGAGGCTAATATTGGTCAGACAATTCGTGAGAAAATTGTTTTGGAAAAGTCAGCATAGCAATGTAAATACATAAATAAGTGCTCAGCGTTCGAAACAAGTGCTCATTTACTTTGCAGTACTACAGTACTCCCTGTGCTGCTCTAATTTACATTCTTTTTGTTATATGTTGCGGTATGTTTGCTAGCATTGTTTCACATGTGCGAATGGTGGCTTTGTTCATTACACCATGTTGCTGTTATCATTCCACACAACCTCACACAATGTAATTATGCCAGAAGGTGAAAAATTCTTTCCGGTCTTCATTAATTACATGCAGCTGAGCTCACTGTTTATGGTTGGTTCATGGAAATGGTTGAAAACGTTAATAGGATGAGGTTTGAAATTTTCCGAAACAGCTGATGCCTGTACATGTTTTATTCCTTGAGATTTAAAAAATAGTTTCAGTGAATGACGTTTGAGGAGTTTCAGTATATTCCAGTTACGAATTAAAGCGGTGTTCATGCGTTTCACAAAAATTACCTTTTTCAAATCGTTGTAACTCGGAAACCGTTAATTGTACAAAAATGGCGTTCAGGAAGAAGTTGTAGGGAATCGATTGGAAACTCTAAAAAAATATACACTGAAAAAAATTTTTGTTTTGATTTCTCAATAATTACAAAATAATCCGAAAAAGTTAAATAAAAAAAAATCAGGGATTTAATTTTTTTTGATAATTTTTATTTTAAAGCTGTTATTAAAACCTACAGATTAATTGCTATCCCATCCGTGCTCTTTGAAAAATGAAGAAGTTACAGCTAAAACAATTTACAGATACATTCAAAATTTCAAGTTCTCGTTTAAAGATAATCATTAAAACAGTAGAACTAACGTAACTACGTCAAAACGAATAAACACATGTAGAATCAAAGAGGTGTGCCAGTTAACGCTCCATGCACTAGGAAATACGCAATCGGCGAAAAATCGGTTGAAGATTATGGATACTGGGAAGCCAAGAGAGGCTGCACAGTTTATGAAGAAAGAAGGAGGTAGTCCGTCCGGTCCAGCACCTTTCGAGGCATCAATCGTCAACTGTATTGTAGACCGAGAACTATGCGTGGTACCACTCAAGTACGATTCTGACAAAGGTGGTGAGTTTATACTTAGCACACTTTGAAAGAAGGACGAGAATAAGTTAGCAGTGCCCAGTGATATTTCAGCAGATTCACCATTGTAGCATAAATTTATAGGTATACCGTTCGATTTTTTGCAGCTAGTGATGTAGTTCCAAAATGCTGTTGGATTATCCTTCACAATAGTAAAATGAATCTCTAGCAATTATCAACCGCCTGTATAGAATCGGATCGCGAAACGAGAATAAGCAACCGTTTGTTGCTTCAGAGAGGATCCCCACAGCAGCGTGGTGACCTTTGATTCTCAGAAATGTCATCGAGAGAAATTCGCTCTCGCACTGGTGTCGATTCTATGTTAAATTAGCAATGCCGGGTTTTTGTTGTTGCGATGACATTCGTCTCTCTTTGATGTCACTGATTCAATCGTGTGAAGAGTTGCCAGTGAGCGTTCTTTGATACCATAAAAGGCATCCTTGTTCAAGGTATGTTGTTATGTTTCAGTTGTGTTACTTTTCGGATTTGCCAATACTTAATGAAATTTTGTTCTGTCCTAAACTGCCACCCTATTTTCTAGACTACAAACGCAATCTTTTGAAACCGAATGGTCCTTATCAGTACTACAAATTTTAAACGGTCAATCGGTATCAAATCAATTGCTATCTATACACATCTGGAATGCAGTCCTACGTCAATCTCGCGTTATGTCTATGTCATTACCTACGCCAAGCTTTTTTCCACTGCTTCGCGATTAGCATACGCATCAATTGGTTTTAATTTTTTAATTAATACATCATACGCCGCTGGTTTTTTGATTTGGCTACTGTGATTAGGATTTTGCAAATCCGACAATTCCGGCAAAGAACGGTAAGCCTAAATAAGCTTGAGCTTGAGCTTTAGTTTGAGCGACCACCCCTGGTTGCTACTCCGTTACTGATCGGGATTAGCTGAAATTGTACAGGGAGTTTCTAGATGATCCGACCAGGGACTGGTAAATCATCCTTCAATGTACATCTTCTGGTAATCCCAGAATTCATTGATCAGTACCGGCGCCGGCCAGGCCCGAACGTATATCGTCTAAGGAATGGGAAGAGATGTTAGTCCAACACTTGTTGTTACTAGAGGCCGTATATACTACTGCGCACTCCACAAGTGTCACGGGAGAAGGCTATTTGTTAGTAGAAATTTCAGTATTGGTATTATTCGCGCGCGACTCAGTATGTTCCGGTTTCAAGATGCTCGGATGCAACACTAAACTCACTGACTTCCCGAGTGAACGTAGAACAATATCCTATATGGAGGCCCCGGGAAGTCTTGATTCACAGCAAGCGCCTTGATTCTTTATTATTTCCGCTTTATTATTTATATTATTCATTAAAATTATTAATTGATTATATTGGTTCATCTGGGCAGCCGGCTACCGAGAAAAATATTAGCAGGAACCCAGTGGATCCATTCTTGGTTCATTTTCTTCCGCCGGATTCCACACGGTATCTAGGCTGGTACTGTCCGGAGAGAGCTAATAGGTACTATCAATCTCCTAGTGGACCCCAACCCCTTGTGTGTGAGGAATTTAACGGTTGTACGACAAAGTGGTCACCAAGTAGCAGTGCTGTAAAACTTCATTCAATTCAATTGAAATCGAATGTGTGCACACACTTACGAGCACTCTACTGCAGTAAACTTCACATTCTAACAAAAGTAAAATAAATGAGAGAAATATGCTGATAGTCAACGGCCATAAATTTCATTTTCACCTAAAAGTATTCGATTGAAATGAAGTTTTACCGCACTACCAAGTAGTCCACTCGACCGTAATTTAAAATTTTATTACGAATCCAAATTCTATATACCGGAATCTAAATTCAAAGGGAAAAGACGAATTGACGAAATTTACGACATAGACATAGATTCAGGCCGGAATACTGAATAAATATATATTATATATAAATATACAAGAAAAAGAAAATACTCATCCGTAAATGCGTTCGTAATCTGAGAATCCAGAAATTGAAAATGCGCTAATGCTCCTCCTTGATAGATTGAGGGATTACTTCGTAGTCTCTTGTAGTTTTGACTTATTTTGATTGTTCATTTTCAATCTTGACTAATTTAATTTCTCTAATTTATTTCACCTTCACTTCCTACAAACTTCATACCGGTTTTACTCTATAAAAAGATTTAATTTTCCAAATTTCGGGAACAAAATCTGACGAGAGCGAAATATTTTGCTTCCGATATTTTTGGCACCGCCTACTTTTCTCTCAGAACGGTAAGCCTAAATGAATAAAAAAAAGGCGGGTGGGTAATGTCAGAGACATAACTGGATGTCGTGAATACGAAAACAACTGACGTGTTCCTCAACACTTCCGAATATTAATTAGTTGATCAATTGTATGAATTATGCAAGCATTCCCCTTTTCCAAATTTTTCGCAAAAACAAAGAAGGCTTCACTTGATCTCGATTACTGTGAATTTCACACAGCGAAAAGTGCACAAATCTAACCTAACTGTTCTAGATTTGCACTAAACTGAGGATATTTCCCTTCGATTTGCGAACAACAAATCCTAATAGTTCTTTAGAAAACTTTTAGACCCATTAGAACGGCTGATTTTGTGTAATGCTCTCCACCGTTGCTTTTTCGCCAATGCAAAAGACTGCCAGCTGTGACGTAATCGCTCTTGTCGGAAGCAAAACTAGCTTTGCAAACGACACAAAATACATCTGCTCGCAGTGGCGATAGAATCCAAACTGAGGCAACTGGGGCGGTCCTAACGGCTATAAAAAAAAAGGAATATAGAATTTTAATTTCGATTATTTCATATCGGGTTTGCATTTCATTGAAAGAAACTATCCGGATGCTGTACGGGATTCATTCCTGCCTTTCAGAAGGACCAAATTGTGGAACTCACTACGATATTAAACACTGTTCGGAACATTTTCTCGAACGAACATTTGCTCAGAACGCGTTCTGATTGGCTGGTGTTGACATGGATCGAATGAGACAGGTTTTTCAATAGTGTACTATTGAAATATTTCAATGCTTTTTCTTTACACGCTTAAGTTGAAAAATTTCGATTCTATTGGTAGTTTGATTATATAAATCCTTTCACAAATCACTGAGCTTTAAAAATACGAGAAAGGTAAACGCGCCTTATGAATTATCCTCTTTGATACTCGTTTATACCAAACATTTCAGAAAAGTTTAATTCTGAATTATTTGAGATTATGTCACACAACTGAATATTTTATCATAAAATTGTGATCATATTTCCGATGGCATGTAGCAAATATTATGTTGATTCGTTAGATACAACAAGAGATACTCACGATCAAAAACTTATCACTCTCTCAGAGGGTAAATTCTGAAAAGGCACCCCATAGTAAAGTAAGTCGTATTCACGACAAAAGTTAATCTCTTTTGGATGCACTCATACTAAAAGATGGTTGATTAAAACTGACGGACTGCACGATTAACTGTCAGTTACTCGGTTGAAACTGTGCTTGAGAGCTTCAGTAAAAAAAAACCGGACGTTTGACGTCACACACGAAAAACTGTCCGGAGAATTGAACATATATTGTAGTGGTTGTTGAGGAATACCGATGAACCGGATTTTGGATTTCAGAATTAAAATTCAGAGTTCGAATATTGTCATAGCCATTCGTCCGGGTTGTCCGCAAACGATAATTCTCTTAGTGACAGTTGCTTTAGTCACGGTAAAACAAACTAAATATGAAGGAACCAACAAATAATACAACTATCGTGAAGAAACTCGAATTGGAATCTACAAAAGAGAAGTTGAGTCTCAGATATTAATACTTTCTGTTACTAGCAACATTGTTTCCCCGCACAGCACAAAAGCGTAAAGCTACAGTAAAACTTATTCAAGTGACAGCATCCACAACTTCACGAATCACAGTAACTTTGATTTACATATTTCTACCATTAGCACGACAAAAAGTTTTTGTACTAATACACCCTATCGGAGCCGTGCGGTATCGATTACTTAGAAGTAACAGAATGGGAAACTTGTGCGGACAGAAATTCTACAACGGCTCCAGCTAAATTGACTAAATTGAAAATTCGAAAATCACTCACTTTCCAGCGGCTTGGCCCAACAGTGACTTTCGTGCGAAGACGAGAAAATAATTGGAATTGCTTAACGGAATGTTATTACATTTCGATATCGCGTATCGACAAACCGAATTCCCCTTTCCGGTAACGAACGCTAGACTAGGCCATCAAATAACCCGTAGACCCACCGTAGACAGTCGAAATATTGGCAGCTTTCCAGGCAACGCACAGTGGGGAAAAATGGACCAAAAACGAGACGATTTTTTTGGAGGCATGATACAGCTCACCACAAAGTACTTTTTTGGTGTAAAATGGACAGTGAAATCGATTCCATGTATTTAGAAGGACCGCACGAGATGCTATCATGTTTATTTTACCCCAAGTTCCATTCTTATACTGCATTTTCAAGCTTAACTATGTAACATGAAACCGAAGAACTTACAGACGAGCGAACAGAAGTTTTCTGATGTAAAAAAGTCTAACAAATCGATTGTATACAGTTTTACTGACAGCAGAAAACTCGTTGTACCGTTCTACCTCATTTCTTTTCCTGTTAGTTGAAATATGATCTACAATCCAAAAGCAGATCCAACACGATCTATCAATATTGGTTCATATGTTATTATGTGCAAAACATCTGTGATCCAATTAAACACAATGTGAATGACAGTACTAGCCTGTTTAACCCGTTTTACCCCAATTTATATCGAAAGTCGTATTTCTGGTTAAACTGATTGCGGTTGATGAAAATCGATTGATATTACGAAGAAAGACCTGAAAATAGGAACACAATTTTATTTTATCAAATCATGTTACTGCGAAAATGTTCAAAGAGTTGCTTAAGCCACTGCGTATTTTCAACAAAATGTTAGTATAATATAACCAATCTGTTTTATCATCGATTCGACCAGACTCCTTTCAGAATTCAGTAAAATTTTACTTCAAAACTATTATAAAGCCTTCACTGACAGTTGTAAACCAAAAAATATATTTGGATCGCTGAAGTTTTTTACGTAATATTGACCAATATTGATAGTTCGTATTGGATCTGCTTCCGAATTGTAGATCAAAAGGCTAAATTAAAAAAAATTTAGGCTCTATTGAAAATAATTGGGGTAAAACTGTATAACAAGATTCGTGCGGTCATTGAATTCATTTGTAATCTTATTTTTAGGGCTATCGATCGTAATATCAATCGATTTCCATCAAACGCAGTCAGCCTGCTTTCGGTATGCAATGAAAGTTTAACCAGAAAAATGACTTATGAAATAAATTGGGGTAAACAGGGTTAAACAGGCTAGTACTGTCATTCTCATTGTGTTTGATTGGATTTGTATGTTTTGTACGTGATATGAACCAACATTGATAGGTCATATTGGATCTACTTCGGGATTGTAAATCTGAATTCAACATAAAATTGTATTTGAGGGAAAATTGGGGTAAAACGATGTAGCACGAAGCATACGATCATGGAAACTATATGTTTATAATTATTTGAGGTTATATGCGAAACATATAACCAACCAACAACCAATATTGGTCTAAGCACCGATCAGTAGAACATTTTTTTCTGTAAATTCATGAAAGAAGATGACTGGGGGTAAAACAGAATATAGTTATTTGTGGTCAATCTTATTAAAAACAATCCATTTATATAACTTATGAGCATATCACGAATACCTTCCGATTGCACAGTGGTTTGAATCGACAAAAACGTGAACTTAATTCTCTAGCTGCTAAACCGTTGATCCGATATACATAGTTCCTTTGGAGAACTCATTCACAAAAATATACCTCGTGATTTAATCACAATATAAAATGTGCAAAGCCTACTACGATAAAAGTTCATTTCTACAACTTTTTTCCCTTAAGAGATAGAAAAACGATGTCTTCTACAAAGTTTTAGAACTTCTAATGAGAAAAAACTTTGCCGAAGAAGCTATAGGTCTAACGCAAAAAGTTTCGAATATATAAAGCAATTTCGTTTGAAAACACCTAAAATCAATTTTTTGTACATAACTTTTTACAATTATTTTCAGTGTCTACTATGTTCGAGACAATTACTAAAAACGTTAAATTACACATTTTTGTTGAGAACTGTGCAACGTTTTGGCCTTTTCCTTAAAAAGTTATTTAACATTTAAACTTTTATATGCACCAGCTTTAACTACCAATAGGAAGCAGGGTCGCAGACCAAAATGCACATACATATACTTTTTGGAAAGCTTAAATCAAGTAATATGAAGTAACGAAGTGTGTAGCGTGGCCTTTTTAAATTGTGTGAATGAGACAACAAAATATAGAGTGCTTTTTTGACCATTTTCTTAGCAAAAACATTTGCTAAAACGACTATTTTTGGTTTATTAAAAGGAGCTTTGTAGGAAATGTTCTAAAATTGGAATCGGTCGTTAGTGTAGCTTTGGTGCAATGGTGTAATGATTGAATATAATTTCATGATGCATTATTGTATGCAATTGGACTAACTAAAGAAGCATGTGCTCATTAAATTTCGAAAAGTTTTACTTATTCTTTTAATAGAATATATCTTATCCGTTCTTTTAATTCCAATCCAATTCATTTCAAGGATGATATCTCACACCATTACCAGTACGCCTAAAAACAAATACGTTCTTATGAATTAAAACATACACTGAGAAAAATAATGAAATTCACACTATTTCTGAATAAATCATACTATGAGATGGACTTCAGTTGAATAAAAAATTCTATTCAAAATCATCCCCGATGTAAAAGTGAATTAGAATACATTAATTTCAATTAATATGACCGTTTATTTATATTGACGCTTAGTATTACTTTTAAAGTATATTGAAATATGAAGCACAGTGAAATATCTTTATAATAAATTACCTGCTCCAAATATGCACTGTTGGTGTTGGTGAAAGCAGCGCTGAATATTATTTTTAAGATCACAAAATAGTTAGTTGATAATACAAATGCTGGAGCATTTGGTCGATGATAATATTATAATAAAATGCGTGAGTGGTTCAACGTTACATACAGGCGTACATTTTTTAAAAGAGAAATGCCTGAACTTGAGAATAAAAACGTGCACAGACTAAGAATAAAGAATAATAACCAACAAAAACAAGTTTGTTTGGTTTCAGGGAATTTGTAACTAATCTGTTTCCTAATTGCAATTCTATTACATTTTCTACTGGAGTCGGCAATGTCTCGCGATTTTTTTGTGATAACGATCATCTATCAACATTCACTTTGAAGAGGAATTCCGAAAGACTCGGTACTCGCTGAGATTAAGTCATAATAGTAAGCTACAGTGAAAAGTTTTCTCTTTCGTCTGGTGTTAAAACTAATGCTCTATTTTTTATACCTCGACGGCAATTTCTTGCAAAAGTTGTTGCCTAAGGTAACTTATCGATCGATATCACAAAAAACGCGTGATATGAAGATAAACAATTTTATTGATGTACGTTTTTCCTAAGAAAATGGTCAAAAAAGCACTCTATATTTTGTTGTCTCATTCACACAATTTAAAAAGGCCACGCTAGACACTTCGTTACTTCAAAATGTGTAATTTTACGTTTTTAGTAATTGTCTCGAACATAGTAGACACTGAAAATAATTGTGAAAAAAGTTATGTACAAAAAATTGATTTTAGGTGATTTCGAACGAAATTGCTTTATATATTCGAAACTTTTTGCGTTAGACCTATAGCTTCTTCGGCAAAGTTTTTTCTCATTAGAAGTTCTAAAACTTTGTAGAAGACATCGTTTTTCTATCTCTTAAGGGAAAAAAGTTGTAGAAATGAACTTTTATCGTAGTAGGCTTTGCACATTTTATATTGTGATCAAATCACGAGGTATATTTTTGTGAATGAGTTCTCCAAAGGAACTATGTATATCGGATCAACGGTTTAGCAGCTAGAGAATTAAGTTCACGTTTTTGTCGATTCAAACCACTGTGGATTGGTCGAATTGATTTTTTTCCTGTGTTTCACAGTTAGTTTTCGAAGTAAAGTCTGAAAAAAGAGGAATTGCATCAGAAATACTAACTTTGAAAATATTTGCTTAGAGCAAATTCAGCAGCTGCAAGATTCATATGGGTGGTCTATAATGTAAATGAAACTGAAACAAACGTATCACCAGCAATCCGTTTTAGTTTTATTTATTCGACCAGTTCTACTGTCAAATTTAAAACTGGTATACACTGCCGTCCTATTTTTTCTATATTTGAAACACAGATAAAACGCTGCTGGGGCTGCCAGTTTATTTTGTTATAATTTCTAGATTTAAATTTTAAAACTGACATACATTATGCATCTAGAACTAGAACACTCCTGAATATGCCCTTAGGGTTTTATGAAATTATTGAGCAAAGTCGCGTTTTTGATCGTTTTTCCTCACTGTGCAACGGTCTGCATATGTACTTCAAGTCATTCTACCAACCTGAGAAATGTTCCGGAACCGCTGGTGGATGCGATCCAGAAAGCAAAGCAACAAGGAAAACGTTTTGCCATTAAATAAAGTAGGCATTGACATCGTTCGCCGGTTCCTTTCAGTCAGCTGAAGCAACTTTTCGAATCTGCAGTTACTGTGTCAGTTTAGCGAATATTTTTGTCGAATGATGCCGGTCGGAATTGCCCCTTTGATTGAAAGAGGCAAAACTTTTGATCGCTTTCGATTCCCCGTTCGATTTGATATGGGTTTACCCACTTCCTTCGCCAGTCCGCTCGAATAGTTTCTTCGGCAAACGGACAAAAGTCTGTCCGGACGAGTTGTTCCGGGCCGGTTATTTGGTTTGTGCTTCATCGGTTGGAAATATATGTTCTCAACTTTACGATTCCCTGAACTACTGTCCTCTGGCGAGCTGCAATTCAATGACTATGATTTCTTGTTTGAATGCGTCACTGTAGTGGTCCTCAAAAGCAGCACTATAAAGGTGCAACATCATGGTTCTGATTTTAAACGGTGTCCCGTTCGGTTGGTCATACATCAACTCTCGACTGTGCTGCAGCTCACGGCTATCGAAAAGGATGTACGATGCAGTAGTGTGCCAGTAAAATGTACATCAACTTTTTCCTCTTCGCATTGCCACCGCGCAAATATTTCCACTGAGACAGGACGACTCACAACAAATCGGATTTGCGATTTCCGATTTGCCAAGAGCTTTCAAAACCAGACCAGTGAAAACGCTCTGCTTGGGCAATGTCTGTAGGAAACAGAACATCATTCTCATTGGTTGGAGTGTGATGAAAACCTGTCTTGGCACAGTTTTTTTTTTAAACTATTGCTCTATTAAACCGTTTCAGATGTATTGAAATTTATTTTGTGATTGATTCAAATAAACCCAAATTGAAGATAGGTAGGTAGGGGAAAGTCTTATAAAGCGCCCCTGCTAGCCAAAATGCCCCCTTTCCTTTCTTAAGCATTGAAGACTATTCTGAACCAAAGTTTTATCACTAACACTATCTTTTCGTAGGATCTTTCTGCTATGCAAGTTTGATGGTTGTCGTTTGCAGGAAAGTATGAAAAAACTAAAAATTTCATTTGGCAGCTTTTCGATGTAAGGTTTTGCTTCGACTAAATAGATGTTTTATCCGCCATTTCTTTGACATACTGATTATCTCAAAACAGTAACTTTATGGACATTTCAAGAAGCATAATGCATCATTGTTGTGGGATAAAATGTCTTTTGTCGTGTGTCATGCCACCGATTTGTTGTGAGACATATTTTACGGCTGCTGGGGCATTATGTCTGAGGCGAGCGAAAAAAACTAATAATGTGGCCGTTTTGGAAAATATGTTTATATCAATCAATTCTCATCTTTTCTATTGGGGTCATTAAAAATTATGTTCCTCATCCGTATTGCAATGAAATACTTACATTCTCGAAGAAAATATATCAATACACTTGGAAATATCTCAATGATTTCTTAAGGGGGCATATTATAACACTTTACCCTACGTAGAAATATCAGCTTATTTTTAGGTAGAGGCATTAAGGAGCACTAGAATCATATCCTGTTTTAATGCACCCAGTGCACAGTGGTTCAAAAGCTGCAATTTCACGCTCTTAATTGATAACTGATAGGAACGTGGTTTTTGAGGTACAGTATCTTCAGCAAAGTTACTCAGAATGACAGACGCCATCTTTTGGCAAATTTTAGTTATGTGATTAATTCCCCTAAAAGTGAGATAAGAATATTATTTTGGTTCATTGGCAACATATGGGCTAAGTTACTTCGATAAAGTTGTGCAGAAAATTATTTCAAATAACTGGCGATTAATTGAAAATGTCGATCATTAGAAATTTTTAGTTGCCTTGTTCCACATCAAGGTTCCGAACAACCCCATGGGGCTGATCCTTGTAGTTTTTTGGGAAGTTCTCAATGTTATTTTAAATCACTGACAAGACAGCTCATTCAACTTCGTTCAAGGATACGACCCAACGGACCATGAAATAAATATCCGGTACGTTTCATTACTCTGTCTAGTAAGAGGATTGAAATTTTTTATTTTTAGTTTCGTAATCTCACTTCTCCTCCGCAAATATTAGGAGGTGCTTCTTTACGGAACACTGACCACTAGTATAGCTTAAATCCTCGAAAAAAGTAGTAGTTTGCGATTATCTGCTATTCGTAGTGCATCTGAATCGTTTGGTTACAGTAAATATCCGATGAAATGAGCCAGTCTCAAAGGAGCAAGTGTAGTTGAAATGTTAAAATAAATTTGTATTGTGAAACGCTTTACACGGAACCACCCGCGATCCCATTTCAACCAGAATATTAGTTGATTTTCTGAATTCGATTGGTTAAAATTTGGTACAACTAATCGATTGTTGTTTTATCTAAACTGTCACTTTTGTTTTTCGATTAGCAGAAACGATGGTTGAAACAACTAATTCAACTGTTTGAAAAAAAAATGCTGTCAATTAGTGAGGACACATACCTTTCAATTTCAAGAAATATTTTAGTTGAAATAACTGGTGTTGTTATTGAAACAAAATTCTGTTAGTTGAAAAATAAATCGGTTTTATTTGTTTCAGTTAAAGTTATGCACTGATAATTTTAGTCAATTTATATGAGCTTGGGTGCATCAACCGATGGGAATTGAAATTTTGCGACGGCAATTCAAACGCTCCATTCAAACGCAGCGCGTCCTGTGTGTTTGAAATCCTTCGCTCCTGTTACTTTTATAAATTAAATTCATGTCAAAAAGCGTTTTATTGCTAATGCATGAACATCATAATCGGTATCAAACAGCTGGAAGTAAAACAGTCTGCTGGAAGTAAATAATGATCGAATTTGAAGCATAAAATTTTGCGCATACCTGAAAGATTACGAGATGATTATTCATAAACATTTTCTAATTTGTCACCAAATCTTTTTCGTCTTAAACAAGGTTAACTTTATAACAACACCGCTGTTAGATAAACACTTGTTATCATAAAATTCTCAAATCGAATGAACACAATTTCACCAAACGCTTTAATCATCGATATTGTTTTTATTGACATTTTGAAGCGACGCGAACAGAGTTCAACAAAAAAGTTGTTGATTTTGCATTGCGATTATTGTTTTGCTTTCAACTGTCTCCGACATTTGACAGCATTCAAAACAACATATTTTTCAACTCCTTGAATATATGCAAATCAAAAACCATATTGGTTGAATCAAAAAGAAATTAGTTAAATCAACTATCGCAAAAATCAAAAACTGCGATATCGCAATTTTATGATCGAAGGGTTCTCCGTGTATATACGAAAAATATATCAATAAGTTTTTGATAAGACAATTATTGTTATTGTAGTTTTTGATTTCCTTAAACACCATAATCCTAGTATTTTTAATATAAATCATATACACATCACTTGTTCAATCAAATGGCAATCATTTGATCTATATATAAATGCTATATAGAACTGGGATGACCTTCATCGAAAGTCATATACAAATTTTATAAAACTAGTCATATGGTATAGATGAACCAATCAATATAAACTCGAAGTGAATATAATATGCGCTTCATAAATTGTTCCAATGTGTGTTGCGTGGATATCTAGCAATGGTTATAAGGCGCTCCTATAAATTTGACTCAGACTAGAAATTTCATTCGTTATATGAAAATCTTGTAGAAATAACATTAGGCAGAGTTTTATGTTTCATAAGATTATCTTATATATTTGTCATGATGTTGAATACACCAAGTAGCTATCATTGGAAATGCTAATAGTGCACAATCATTAGAATATCACATAATATGAAAAAGGATATTTAGCTCAGTGCATGCTTTCTATTGAAACTCCAATAAATAAGACTCTGTCTAATCTAATGGCACGAATGACAGCCACACAAAGGATTCAGGTCCTTTCGATTCCTATGAAGTGCGAAATTTGAAAATTAATTTTGTCGAGCACAACGGACCGCTTTGGTTCCAATGGTCTTCGGATTGAAAATTGTATCCAGCACCAGTAGAGATAAGCTTCCACGCACAGCTGCTCAAAGCAATGCGGCAAACTGTAGTTCTATGTCCTAAACGAAGGGTTGCCGGCCCTTTTCCAGTGTAATTAAAAGTGGTCTTTTGTCGTTAGGCAAACCAAAAAAACAACAACGGCTCCATTTTCGCGTGTTCCACGTGCCAAAATGAATGGGAAAATACCGTCGTGGAAGCAGGGCGTTAACGAAACAGTGCCCTTTGACATAGTTTGATCCGAGTTTTTACGGTACCAAATTGCAACTTTCAATCAACTTTTTATCATGACTGATGTGTAGTCCCCCGGCGGATTTACAATCCCCGAACGGTTTTGTAACGGATGCAATCTAGGATCTTGCTGGCGCTTGAGCCGTTCGTACGCCGATATGATGTCGGCTCGGAGGTGACAATGTGCACATAAACACAGACCCGAAAGGATGAGGGCGCGTTATCGGGTCTCGACAGGAAATATCGAAAATAATTAACCTACCGCCCGTTCGATGTCGTGCCGGTCGAGCGTGACGCAAAAATGTGCCCTGGAACACAAGAAACAACTATGTAAGTGACGTGCTTTCAATTTCATGCATCCAAGCGGGGCCACTATGCAATTTAATATTTTTAATTGTGTAATGTTAAAAGACTTTGATTGTTCGGATTTAATTTGAGCTGTAGTGTTTTCTTTTCAGACATATGTGAGTTTTGTAAGCAACAATACATAAGTAACTTCTATTGTTCATTGATTTTAGATGTCGCAAAAGTTGAAAACATATTTATCAATCGTAGATAAATAAGAGATCATAATAATTAGCTCATATCATTTTTACTTGAAGCTAACATTTTTCCAGTCCCAACCTCAACATACGTCAAATTCATACGTTTGACAATAGTTGACGCCGAAGCTGGGTTGGAGGGATTGCTTTAAGCGAAAACGCACACAGAATCTGTGTAGTAAAAGTGATTGAAAAATTGGTAGTTTCACAGAAAAATCTGTGAATATGATAACCCTGCCTGTGATACGTGTCGACAATGTCGTCGTTTTCGGTCGTAATAAAGGGTGATTTTTTTTGGCGGTATAGGATTTGATTTTCTAGAGAGAAAAAATAAAACAAAAGACTTGAGAAAATCCATTGGAGTTTATTGGAATCGATAGAACGATCAAAATAATTTAATGTTTTAAAATGATTTCATGTAAATGCTGGTCGCGATCAGAGATGCCATCTATACAGATTTATCTGTATTATACAGATATTAACATTCTCATACAGATTTAATACAGAGTACAGATTTTATACAGATTTCCTCAATTTAATACAGATTTATACAGATCTCACAAAAAGTAAGAACGAAAAAATTCAACTTTTCTGTCTGAGCTATGTTTTAGTATTTGATTCCTGTGATGAGATAAAAGTCTTTCAATCGACGGACAAATCACGAATTAATATGGAAATCAATAATTGATATTATAATTTGAAATCAAGGATGGCTTTTATCGTATCAAAGAACGCTCACTAGCAACTCTTCACACGATTCAATCAGTGCCATCAAAGAGAGACGAATATCATCGCAGCAACAAAAATCCGACATGGTTTATTTAACATAGAATAGACACAAGTGCGAGAGCGAATTTCTCTCGATGACCTGTCTGAGAATCAAAGGTTAGCTCGCTGCTGTGGAAATTCTCTCTGATGCAACAAACAATCGCTTATTCTCGTCTCCCGATCAGATTCTACATGGGCAGTGGATAATTGCGATAGAATCATTTCGACCGTCCCACGACAAAAGGGCCTAACTGCAAATGACAGTTTCTCTTTGTTTACTTTTTCTTTCACGATTTACCGAACTGATTTCATATTTGACGCTTCACTCTTCGCAAAACTTTCAAGGTAAAACTACAAGCTTTCGATTTATATTGGAAACTTTAGAGAATTTGCAATAATTGCTCCATAACGATCAAATAATTGCCAACTTGCGATTCTCTCTTGGTAAATTCCAGCCAGCAACGATAATTATCAGACTATAATTTTTTTATGGGCCGTGAAATACTCAGAGATTGAAGTGAAGCGAAGAAATGTAAAAAAGTTCTCTCGCGGTTCGTTCATCGAGAGACTCGAGTTCTTGTAGCATCTTCTACCGGATTGAAAATGTTGTATACAATATTGATAAATATCGAGCAGCTTCTGTCAAATTTTCGGCAATCACCAACACTGTTTGAAACCAATTTGAACTGGTATTCAAGGAAGTAATGGCATCATGAAATTTTACTGTCAAACTGAAAGTTTTATGACGTTGCATATTGGACGTTGAAATTCCATGTCAAATTATGAAGTCAACAATTTCAAACTAGATAAATATATGGAATAACAATTCAATTTCGTCGTTGAATATTCTTGTGAGCGCAGCAATGACTGTTTGAATGTACCATCCTACAACCACAATCTATTGGAATAATATTTTTTGACATCAGTTTGTTGTAAGAATATCATTTTATTAGTGAATACAGATTAATACAGATTTTTTATACATAGCAATAAAGATTTTCTATGAAAATATCTGGCACGACTCTGCAAGGTTCAATTTTGGCACACTCTCTCCAACATATCGGTCGGTATTGCACGAATAATGCCACCGGCCCATAATCCACACCAAACAGGGACTTGTTTTTTGGGATGCACTGGTAGCTCATGCAATGCTTCTGACTGGTCTTCACTCCAGTTGCGGCAATTTTGCTTGATGACGTATCCATTCAATCAGACATGAGCTTCATCGCTGGACACTATTTTTCGATAAAAAAAATTAGAGGGTTGTATTCAAGACACAACCGAGCACAATAACATTAAAAATGAAATGTTTCTAGGGTTCCCATAATAAATACGAAAATGAAGGTGATAATGATGATGATACACTAAACTAAAAACTTATTCAATTGACTAATTACAAACTTGCTCTAGTTTAAGCGCTTAGATTGTTAGCGAATGATAAAATTGACAATTAGATTCTTTCTTGATAATTGATTCTATTCAATTTTGATCCCTTCCACAAATTTTTACATTGTTAAGTTTTTGAATAACGTTCTTCAACTAGAAGTCAATTATGATGAATTCAAAGTTACTCGAAATCTCAATTTTAGATACAAACAACCTAAAGATTTAAACCTGAACAAATGAAACTATTTTATTGTATGATAAAAATTTTCGAGAAACGGACAAACTTATTAATTTTATAAACAGTTAATCGATCCAAAAGAAGATTTAATTTATTTTAACGAAAAATGTTGTACCAGTAAACTCAGTAATAGTGTAATTTTATTAATTCTTTTTCAAAATCGACGATAATCTTCGGAAAGTGTCGGTAAATAATATGGCAACAATACGAGGAAGAAAGCATATGAAACAGTCCACATAAAATATTTAGTTGCTTACATTGATTTTCGTTTTGGCATATTAGGAATATACGGAATGGATACGCAACAAAATTCAGAAATTTTGTTCATATCGTAACTTGATGCTATTAACACATGAATGAACATTGTCATAGTTACAACGCGTGTAGCCATCAGACGCTTATTGTTTTGAAGCAAATAATAATTAAACTGAAACTGGCGGTTAACCAAATTCTACGAGGGTTCCTATTCAAACGATACATGTAAAATCGCAGGTAAGCTTACCTTGAGTTTATCTTTGAAACTATACGATATTGCATTTATTTGTACTGTATATGTGGAATCAGGAATCAGAACAAATTGGCTCAAATGGCACGTTCCCCTTGATATTTGGAGATTTGTGCCTTGCCATCAATTTGTTTTTAGCATCATTTTCCCGATATATAAGAGTGAAGGATTGAAAGGAAATGGTAAGGGTTGGACTAGGAGGATGGGAAAAATTGACGACACAAAAACACATAAAAGCAGAAGTAAATTCTGCACCCCTAAGGGATGCTGAACAATCTGCTGAGGATCACATTTAGTGGAAGCAGAAGGAAATTCTGAACCTCTACGAGGTCCCGAACAGTCTGCTGTTAATAAAACCTCCAACCCCCGAGACGATTTAGAGATCTTACAAAAGCGACACCATTCTGCACTCCCGGAAGAATGCAGAACGACTCGCAGTATGTACGAGCAGAAGTAAATGCGGTACCCCCCAGAGGATGCCAAACAATCTGCCAAACCCTATTTAAGGTGAATACAGAAGGGATTCATTCACTCCAGGAAGAACGATGAACCCTTCTGACTATAGCTCCTTACCACATTGGGTGAGAAACGAGAGAATATCCTTAAATTTTAGCTCCGCATACACAGACTCAACCATGTATGGAGAACCAAAAACCCGGATACGTAGCTGCGTCAATGCGGGACAGTTACATATCAGATGATATGAAGTACCATAATCGCATTCACACAAATCACACGAATAATACTCAGCACGTTGAATAGTAGCCATGTGATAATTGAGTTTGCAATGTCCAGTCAGAGCTCTGACTAGAATACTTCAATGATACTTGGAGAAATGCAGTAGACACTTTGACATTTTCAGATTTAAATCTGGTAGAAATGCTTTTGTCTGAGCGCAAGTTTGCAAGCTGCGCCAGTAGCTGGCATGTTTGGATGCAGCCCAAGAACGTATCTTGTGCTTTATCCAACTAGTTGAAAGTGGTAAAGCTGGTTCAGGACCAACGAAATCATTCGTTGCACCAGCTCTAGCCAACTCATCAGCCCATTCATTTCCAGTAATACCAGAATGGCCGGGTACCCATATGAAGTAAACAGCATTTGAAATGCTGAGGTCTTCAATTTGAGTTCGACATGCGATCACTAGATTCGACCGTGAGTCATTCGAACTGAGTGCTTTTAAGGCTGCCTGACTGTCGGAACAAAAATAAATACGTTTACCACAGATCCTCTGCTGAGGTGCCGATTGTACTCCACACAGAATTGCGTAGATTTCTGCTTGGAACACAGTACAGTATCTACCAAGTGAATGAGACTGCTCCAGCCTATTTCACGACAGTAGATACCAGCACCAGCACGACCATTCAACAGAGAACCGTCCGTAAAACAAACTATGTGTTCATCAAGTTGTCGTTCCAGACAACCAGACAATCATTCCTAACGAAGAGGATAGCTCACATTGAATGTTTTGAAAGGAAAACTGCATGTGAGAGTTAGGTCACTAGGAGCGAGTAAATACTCATCCCACGTAACCATTTGAGACCACAAGCGAGTGTGGCTGGTAGCATAATCTAATGGGTTACTGTTCCAAAGCCCTGTAACCCTAAAACGGTATGCACAAGATAATGCTTCTTGTTTTAGGAACACATGTAGTGGTTTAATGCACAGTAGCGCCTCTAGAGCAGCAGTAGGAGTTGTCGTGAATGCTCCTGTCATCGCCATTAGGACCATCCTTTGGAGATGATTTAGCTTTGACTGAACTGTCGCGACTTCTCCTTTCTGCCACCATACAAGACATCCATATGCTAAAATTGGTCTAACGATAGTTGTGTAGATCCAATGAATATATCTGGGTTTGAGTCCCCATGATTTTCCAAAAGCTCGTCTGCATTGGCCGAAAGCCATGCAAGCTCTTTTAATCCTGAAATCAATGTGAGCAGACCAATTCAGTTTTGAGTCAAGAATAACCCCGACGTATTTAACTTGATCGACCACAGTGACCTCTGAACCAAAGAACTGCAACGGACGAGCTCCTGTAATTATCCTACGATGAGTGAAAAGCACCATTGATGTTTTGCCCGGATTTACAGATAATCCAAACCTGACAACACCATTGTTCAACAGATCGCAGGGCTTGCTGCATTAAATCAAAGAGAGTGTTAATGCTTATACCGGTCATCAATATATGATAATCGTCGGCAAAACCATAAGTCGGAAATCCAAGGTTATTAAGTTTCCTTAACAAACTATCAGCGACTAGGTTCCATAAAAGTGGGGATAGTACACCACCTTGAGGACACCCACAGACACTCAGCTTTCTAATCTCTGGCCTGCCGAAGCGATGATCAAAGAAGTTGATTGCTAAGCATTGCGTGTATCCAGTAAGGGAAAAACCCAAGATATCCCGTTCACGACTGCAATGTTTAACCTCCTGCAGCCATTCAGCCATCGGCACGGAAATACACCTTGACTTAGGAGTTCCTATTTTTGTGGCCTTTTACGACATGGAATAGGAAACCAGTGGATCAATTCTTGGTAAAAAATAATTCCGCCGGATGCCACACGGCTTACCTGTTTGGTGGACTTATACCACCGGTACAGGTGGACCGTAGCGTTATTCTTAGCAGTTGGGAAACCGCTACCGACACTACACGGCTATCTAGGCTGCTCAGAGAGGGAAGTTAACATTGATGGTCAACTTCCATGGATGGCCGAGCAGCCGGTTGCTTACATTGATTTTCGTTTTGGCATATTAGGAATATACGGAATGGATACGCAACAAAATTCAGAAATTTTGTTCATATCGTAACTTGATGCTATTAACACATGAATGAACATTGTCATAGTTACAACGCGTGTAGCCATCAGACGCTTATTGTTTTGAAGCAAATAATAATTAAACTGAAACTGGCGGTTAACCAAATTCTACGAGGGTTCCTATTCAAACGATACATGTAAAATCGCAGGTAAGCTTACCTTGAGTTTATCTTTGAAACTATACGATATTGCATTTATTTGTACTGTATATGTGAGTCTGTTAAACTCATTTATACTACTAAACCGAGGAGGCCGCTTTTAGATAAGTTTCAGAATTTAATTTTGAATCTTTTGAAGCGTTTAATTCCTGGTGGGACAACAACTTGTTCAGTCACATTGTCACGTTCTATTCGTATGGGAATTGAGATTTAAGTATGCAAACCGATCCGTTGGCAAATTAAAACATATTTAAGTTTACAATATTGAAGCTTTGGAATCATTTGAATTAGGAAAATCCATTAACAAATCATCGAGGAACAAGCGCTGCAAATTAGATCCAAAAAGTCAATCGCCGATAATTCTAAATTGGCTAAATAATAATTCTAAATTGGGCTAAATTGGAGAATCAAAATAAAATACACAATTCAAACCAATTTTTCAATGGGATGCAATTGAAATATTCAAATGTAGCTTCAATCTCATAATAGGCCTTTTTAATGGTAAAATCGTTTAAAAATTTGCTAATACATGGGATATTTCAAAGGAATCGGTAATCACGCTGATTCGGTTCTTTAATAGCTAGATGATAAATAAGATACTCAAGCGAACACGGTGTTGCACAGACAACAGGAAATTTCACTAATACATAATGCAAAAGCGACAATCCAGCAAGTGAACGCATATACAATTCAGTCATCAGCTCACTGGACGAGCTACTTGTTTCATTCACAGTCAAACATCAACTAGGCAAAGAAATATTTTGCCGCCTATATTTATAGATTCCTCTTCGAACTACGCAGAATGATGCGGTGTTTTTATGCATGACGCAAAGCCTTCTATGCCGAACAAGAAAATGACGTCAATTTTCTCAGCTGGGATTGGTGGATGAAAACATAGGTCAATTCTAACCATTTTTTCAATAGTATGCTATTGAAATACTGAAACAACGATGTCATACATGTTTAAGTTAAAAGTTTCCGAATTGATTGGTTGTTAAATTATGTCAATCCATCAACAAATGACTGAGTTATTAACGTTCAAAATTATGACGCAAAAAGGTTACGCGGCAATTTTTGAAACTTTTAATTGACCCCCGGCCCCATATAGTGAAGAGTAAGACATTTTTATAGCCAAAGATTTACTAAAAACATGGGCTATTTCGAAAGAACCGGTAATAACGCTGATTCGGTTCTTCAATACTGGATGAAAACGTTGTTGCGCTGATAGCAGGAAATTTCACCAACACATAATGCAAAAGCGACAATTCAGCAAGTGAACGCATATACAATTCAGTCATCAGCTCACTGGACGAGCTACTTGTTTCATTCACAGTCAAACATCAACTAGGCAAAGAAATATTTTGCCGCCTATATTTATAGATTTCTCTTCATACTACGCATAACGATGCGGTGTTTTTTATGCATGACGCAAAGCCTCCTATGCCGAACAAGAAGTTGACGTCATTTTGTACAACAGGGATTGGTGGATGAAAACATAGGTCGATTCCAACCATTTTTTCAATAGTATGCTATTGAAATACTGAAACGACGTCGTCATACATTTGTAAGATAAAAGTTTCCGAATCGATTGGTTGTTAAATTATAACAATCCATCAACAAATGACCGAGTTATTAACGTTCAAAATTATGACACAAAAAAATTACGCGACTATTTTTGAAACTTTTAATTGACACCCGGCCCCATATAGTGAAGAGTAAGGCATTTTTAATGCCAAAAAGAGAACCTTCCTCCAACTTTGCCAGTGCCCGTTTATGATTAAATTATAGACCAAACGACGGTTTATGATTTAATTATAGACTAAACTGAACAAATTTGACAATGACACAAGATACAATTCACGCGTTATCTGTCAAAAACAGTGTTGCCAAAAAGACACCAGCAAAAAATCACCCTTTAGAAGAAGTAAACGTGTTTTTATGGAGCTCATAAAAGAAATCAGCTGTTTTTAATAGAAGGGCTAATCTAGCATTGACAGCAAAAGGAGAAAATATCGATGGGTGTTTCGACTTTGGTTTAAATGCCTATTGAGGAAATTATCGTACGTTCTCAGATCAATCTTTAAAACGTATGCAATTTAAACTTTTCTTCTAGAGTTTCACCCTTTTTTGATTTTTTTACACCCAAATCTCCGTTAACGAACACTTTTTATACGTAACCTCTTTTTACGAACCAAATCCCAAATAACGTAAACTTTTTTACGAACCAACTTAGTAAACAGAGGTTTTGGCATGCATCGAAAGCGATTTCCGACTCCATGGAAACTACTACAATATGGGTATTTTTGGAATGAGTTGAAAGAGTAGATTCAGGAAAATGATGTAATGGTATTTTGGAAATCCAAAATGGCGGCTTCCGGTTGATTGATATTTCTCGAAAACCTTTACAATATGGGTATTTTCGGAACCGGGGTTAATGAGTAGATGTCGGAAAACGATATTTGAGGTGGTTCTTAAATCCAAGATGGCGACTTCCGGTTGATTGATATTCCTTGGAAACCCTTGCAATAGGGATATTTTCGGAACGGATGCGAAGAGTAAGTGCAAGAAAATGATGTTTGGGTTCGTTTCAAAATCCAAAATGGCGGCTTCCGGTTTATTGAGATTGCTTAAAACCCCTAACAATATGGGTATCTTCGGAACGGAATTGATGAGTAGATGTCGGAAAACGATGTTTGAGGTGGTTCTAAAATACAAGATGGCGTCATCAATCCCGTTCCGAAAATATCCATATTTTAATGGGTTTCAAGGAATATCAACAAACCGGAAGTCGTCGTCTTGAATTTCAAAACTACCTCAAACATCGTTTTCCGACATCTACTCATCAATTCCGTTCCGAAGATACCCATATTGTTAGAGGTTTTAAGCAATCTCAATAAACCGGAAGCCGCCATCTTGGATTTTGAAACGAACCCAAACATCATTTTCTTGTACTTACTCTTTGCATCCGTTCCGGAAATAATCATATGATGCGCGGTTTCCACATTAATTACACAAAACTTTTTTTACGAATCAAATCGCAAATAACAAAAACTTTTTTGCGAACTACCTCTTTTTACGAACCCTCGTTTAGTTCGTAAATGGAGATTTCGGTGTACTTCTCTGCTTCCTGTGTGAATTATGAAGTTACGCCCTCGCGCATTTTTTTGTGAAATTGTCTGGTTTCTGCGACTATTTATGACAAATCTGTGGGTAATCTTATCATCTCATGTACTATTTCCAGTAGTAAAAAGTTCGGAAACCATCTAAAATAACGAAAATAAATAGTTTTGTCCTTGCTTTCTAGCAATTGAAGTATTGACCTGGTTGTTGGAATAGAACACGGAGGGCGAAACTTACGTAAACAAATAGAACGAAAGTTTCGCCCTTCATAGTTCTATATATATTTTTGCAGAATCCAAATTTATAAGCAAAATTGTAGGACTTTGAAACAATCATCCGTAGGTTAGAGAGAAACTCGATTTGGTAATTTTTATAGGATTTGCCCTTCTTCGAAAAAAGCTGAAATGAATTTAATATTTCGACCTCCTCCTTCCTAACAATGCGCGATGGCTTTCCGAAAGTATGATGGGGTATGTTTTGCTTCGGGCTTGAAGTAAATAAATACATTTCCCAATAAACATTTGTTGCTAATTCTCGGGTTGATTTTTTCAAATATCCGTATGAGCAAGTGACAGTTTCTCTTTGTTCACTTTCTCTTTCGATTATTGTGAGGTAATTATAAAGGTTTTCTTGCATTTTACAAATCCGGTTTGAAAGTCGAAGGTTCCGGGTATCATTTCATACAAAGAGCTGAGTGGTGGATTCATGTCTTTTGGGACGAAAGTGACATTTTTGGTAGTATACCATCCTACCGTTGATTTCGAGTAGTGGCAAGAAGCAAGATCTGGCCAGAAGACAACAGGAGCCTTGTGGCTTCGAATCATGAATAGAAGTCGTTTTTGTAAACATTCCTTGATGTATATTTCGCTGTTCATTGAAGCAGTGGTGATGAAGGGTTTTGAAATCTTACCGCAGCTACAAATTGCTTACCAGACCATAGCTTTCTTACAAAATTTTTCGACTTCAATCGATGTCTCGGACTGGTTTAACACTTGCCCTTCTCGCACCGTATAATATTGTGGTCCCGGCAAGGATTTGTAATCGAGTTTCAAGTAGGTTTCGTCATCCATGATTATTCAATTCAAATTTGCAGCAAGAATCGTATTGTACGGCTTTCGAACCCTCGGCCTGATCGATGCATTTCGGACTACGATTGTTTCGGACTAAGTTTTGGTTGATTCTGCTTCTTATAGGTTTGAAGATTCAAACGCTCTTTAGCACGAAGAACATTTGACTTCGAAGTGCCCATTTTTTGGCCACATCCCGAACTGAAACCTCCATCTTTTGCTAGAACGCCTTCAGTATACGTTTATCCAACTAAGGGTTAGCGGGACCTTTTTTTCGACCCATTTTCGGTTTATCCTCAAAGGTGTTATCCTCACCGAACTTCCTGATTGTATTTCGCACGGCTTTTTCACTCACTCCTTCCATTTTTGCTATCTTTCTCAATGACAGTCCGCGTTCTGTGCACCATTTGTACACAATTTTTCGACGTTGTTCTGCTGAAAGTCCACGCATTCCGAAACAAACTAATGAAAACGAATAAACAACTGCACAAGTGGTTAGAGAAGAGTGTAAACAACAGGACGCAGCCATAAAAATTAACAGATTCTGAACCATTGCGAAATGGCAGCGGTTTTTTGGTTGCGTCCATACTTTCTGGAACAGTCTTTAAATTCCAACAGCTTACCTTTCGTTCATCAGTTTCATAATTGAATTATAATCAAGCGTACGGTATTCAATATTTCGTCGATCTGTCAAAGGCTTCTTTTTTCGGTATTGTAGTGTAACCATGGTAAATTTTGGCGACACTTTTCAAAGAATTTCGCGCTAAACCGTTTTCGCAGTTGACAGCATTCTCTCAGATTTGACTTTGTCCCAACATTTCTCTTTGCATAATTTGGTTTTTCTAAATTGATCTTCAAAGTGTTTTGAGTGGGGTCACTTTTCAATCAATTTTTTCAAATAGTTACTATCGAAAAATGACAAATTCTACAAAAAAAGTGTTGAACTAGTGACTTTCATTAAGATTTCCAATAAAAATACTGAAAATATTTTTATTCAGTCCTGCACTGAAAAAATTTCTCAAAAAATTTTAAATCGATTTAAAAAAAGAAAAAAAACATTTTTGATTTTGATAACATTTTTTTCCAAGGCGTTCCAAACCAACCATTAGTACATTGCTAGATGGGCAATATTAAGGAAAACAAGTTTTTCTAATAAAAACTTAATCTTGTACGAGCTGATTTTTTTTCACAGTCTTTTCATTAACAACTAAACTAAACCAAAAGTAATTATCTTCCAAGAATCGAAATGAAACTAAATTTGTGAGGAGATATCACAGAATACTCTATCGCTAATTTCCTGATTTTTTGCAAAAAGGGTCTGTAATGGACTTTTCTATTTCCGTAATTCTGCCAATGTTGCAATCAAGTAGTAAATCTAATTTTTTTATCTTATTTTTTTTTCAGATTCAATCTCGCAGAACTACTACTGGAAAATCGACGAAATCTGCAAACCTCGCGACCTTCTACTTCTGGGCCCGAGGAAGAAGGTCTGATTTGACAGATTTGTTTGCTTGTTCTCGGTCGAGGGTTTCCTATAGTCCTAAAAATGAGTCAATGTGGCGAGCCTAAGCGTTTTAAACAAACAAACAAGGAAGTAAATCGAGACAGAAATCAATTACCATAATGACAGAAAATTAATTGTATAATCTAATTCGATAACGGATTCTAGCTGACTGTTTGATAAAATTTACAAAGATATTATGGAAATAAATAATGCTTAAAGCAAACAAACTTTGCTTGACTGATGATATTAGTGTGTAATGAAAGAATTATAACTGCTAACTAACAGCTACTGGCAACAGTTGACTTGGTTGTTACTCTCAAATTTATGTGAAACATAAATCTTTTACTAAGAAAGAAGTTGGTTAACGTTAAATATTTCAGAGTAGTCCGAATGTGTTAGTATGTGAAACAGAATCGTTAAAAATTAGACATTTATAGTTTAAATTCCCTATGTAAATTCATTGTAAATCATAAGATTGAGAAACTATAACATAAAAAACTGAAAAGCCAAAGTTATGAGGTGATGAACAAATGATTCTTTCTAGAGAGTGTTTAGGTAAATCGATGAAAACATGTATCTTTCAACCAAGCTCGAACTATATCGATCACATTGGGTGAATTTTTGAGCTACGCCAGGTTTCCAGACACTACTTTTCTAATGGAACAGCAGAACTAACTACAAAAATAGCTCTTTATCTACGGCCGATGTACATAAAATATCTTCGTGTGGCTCGTGTAAATGGACTGTATTAGAAATATTGAACTGAATTGACTCGACGGATTATTACTTTATGGTAGAGCATTAAACTTCGATGTTGGAGGATTGAACTAGGTTATGAGTAATAAATTTCATTATGTGAGAACGAACTGGTTTGCAAGTAGTCATTTTTTTGCGATGATGTCCCTAAATATTTTGTTCGTAATGAATATACAGCAGTCACGTCCTTAAATTGTACATTGTGTGCAAATTTGTGTGACAGTGACGAATGTCTTCTCTTTCGTATACATGTTTAAAGGTCGCGAATGTATGCAACTTCTGCCGTAAGTGCATCGTTTCAAATTCTAGTAGTGCAGAAGGGGAATGCTTGCACAATTCACACAATCGATCAACTAACTGATATTCGGAAGGGTGGAGGAAGCGTTCCAATTTTATTCGTAATCACTACATCCAGTTATGTCTCTGGCATTACCCACCCACCGTTTTTAAGTGTAGATACCTTTGATTTTGCTAGCGTTATAAGGAATACAAATTCAATACAATCGAAAAATCAAGACGTCGTTATTCAGAATAGGGATGACTATTATTCAAAGAATCTCTGAACTAATCGCGGGTATGTCGCTTCCAGTGTTGGATATCTTGGTCAGTGCACCAGTGCTGCAATAACAAATACCATCTAATATTCAGCAAAATAATTAAACGGTGTGATAAAAAAATATCGTCTAACTGTTGGTTGGATTTGATTTAACCATTTTTTATAAATATAAAAAAATAGGTTAGAATTCACTCAAACTTTAAACAAATTTTCCGAAGTCCGGAGGGCCGAGTGTCATATACCAATCGATGAGTGGATGTCCGTATGTGTGTATGTTTATTGTCAACAATGAGGTTGAGATCTCAGAGATGAATGGAGCGATTTTGATCAAACTAGTCGCAAATGAAAGGTCTCCCCGTCCCCCTGAACGTTATTGAACGTTTATGAGATCGGATGTTCACTTTGTGAGTTATAAGAAGTTTTCTGTCAAAATTTTTATTTTTTGTCAAAATTGACCTTGAAAATAAAATATGTTTTTAGACTTAGATTCCGCACGATAATCCAGCTTTAGATTCTTAAAATCCCTTTATTTTTAACGGAGATAGCGACTTCTCTCCTTGTTCCAGTAGTAGGTGATAAAGCGATGTTTCGGAGCAAAGTGAAATACGATTTTCAATACTGTTTTATGCAATCTTGCTTAGCACCTAAAAGACTATGCAAAGATACAGCGACGACTACAGCATCCTTTTTCATTTCGATTTTAGAACGGTTCGTTTTTGGCAACATATTCGTTCGAACATGACATATTCATTAGAAAGATGGCCGTATTTTCAAATTCAAAACCATTTCATATTTATATTGATTCATACTGGTAATAATTGCTGGAAAAAAACAGGATGATATATGTAATGAAATTAAATAATGTCACTCATTTTGCTCGTAGATGGCTGAATGGATTTCGTCCATCTAATATTCAAATGAAAGGTATTAAGGACTGCTTGTTTTCTAATCAGATTCAAGAGATAAAGAGTGATTAGAGTAAAAATTTCACATAAATTTATCGGGTTTATCGGGTTCACAGATTTTGAGATCTAAGCAAAGTCTTGGCATTACATTCCTTGTGTGGAATTTGGCCTGGATCAGGGTCATGTCGTCGAAAGCCACTTCGCCGAAAGGGTCATTTCGCCGAATATCATTTCGCCGAAAGCCATTTCGCCGAAAGGGTCATTTCACCGATTCCTGCAATTGTCTTAAAATCGTAATGAGAATCGTTTTAAAATAAAGACAAATTAAAGATGATAACTTTAACGCCCGTTTTGTTGACCTACAATTGTACTTCTTGAATAAAGATTGATTCATGAACCTCTGAACGGAGTTTCCAAAGAAACTTGTTGACCACTAATCATCAAAGCAAGTCCATAGGTATCTACCAAGCAAATGTATGTGGTATTTTCCGTTTACTAAATAAAAAAATATCTAATGCGGCTTCGCCACATCGATTTGATTCGTGTGCTGTCCGACCTCGCTACCGCTCGTTCGGACCTAACTAAAGCAAAGAAACCTAGCTTTGAGTAGACCGGGCAAACGAGGCGGTTACAGGTTTGTATGCAAGAGGCCGCTGCTTCCGACGGCGGGTCGGCGGCCAACTCAGCCGGCGTCGCCTCGGCGGCTTTATGCCGCCGAGCCATCTTGGCTTGCAAGACGGTCGTCAAATGGTGAGATAACTAAGTCCTCACAAGTCCCTATCTCATGCCTCCCCGAGCGTCTATGATGACATTTGGTCAATAGAACGGCGTCGACTGGGTGCTATCGCCTTCTGCGTTAGTAGCAGAATGAGAGGGTGCGAAATGGCTTGTAGGTTGAAGCCCATCCTAAAGTGCAGTGTTTATCATAGTATATTACAACATATAATTGTGTTGTTTATTAAATCATGTATTATTATTATTATTTTTATTAGAAGAGCGTAACTTACACTGCGATATTACCTGTTATATTGTATCATAGCATATTATTTCATATATTATCGTCTTACACTATTTTATGTTATTATATACTATGTTGTATGGTATTATACTGCATTGCATTATATCATATTATATTGTATTATATTGTATTATATTTTATTATATTATATAATATTATATTATATTGTATTCTATTGTATTGTGTTATATTGTATTGCATTATGTTGTATTATATTATATTATATTATAGGGTTTATTATTAGTAGTACTACGTACCTCTGCGCAAAATATAAATTTGTTTTCCTTATAAGTTATCATTTTTAAAGTAACTTTCAACTAAATATCAAGGTCGCCACAAGCTGAGCTTCATGCCTACACGTGTGTCTGTGGTGACAAATGGTCGATGGAATGCGTTGATGGCAGAATGAGAGGATGAGAAATGACATATAAATTCAAGTAATATAATATCATAGCATATCGCAACATATCATTTTATTTATTCTATTATTTATTATATAATTCATTGTACTATATTATATTGTTTTTTATTGTTATTTTCATTATTATATTTATTGTTATTATTATTAATTTGTCATCAATAATAATAACATATATTATTTTTATAGATGTGGATATTATTATTATTATTAGAAGAGAAATATTCTACTTCCTGCAGTATTGCGAAGATAAGAGCATAACTGACACTACATTAACTGTTATTTTATATCATTGTATTATATTATATTAAATTAAAATATATTATATTATATTATGTTCTATTATATTATTTTGTAATCTATTATATCATTTTATGTTATATTAATTTCATTACACTATGTTTCATTGTATTTATCAATATAAAACATTTTGCACGGAGGCGTAAAGGGGAGGGAGCATCAGGGCATCGGACGAATTGATGACTGGACGAGGGATTGTGGATAGCCAGCCCAAGTCACTTGAAGGAAACTTGTTTCCTTCTGAAGGTTTGAAATGAGTCTGACGCGCCCTTCTCAAACAAACCATCAGGCGGATTCAAGCATGTATAGCGATATGCTTCATCCATGCACTGGATATTATGGTTGGAAGAGCATCTTTTATTCCCGCGGAATACGAGTAAGTGACTCTACTTACGTATCCGCCCAACCCTTTTTGTTCGCTTTTCGGTAACAGCTATAGTAAGAAGGTGAGTGGATGAGTCAAATCGGGGCTACTGTAAGTCTACCCGCATCCACTGGCAAGTCCTTGAACTGATGGTGGCTTCACTTCACATCACATCACATCACGAGCCATCTTGGCTTGCAAGACCAGCGTCCTATGCATTCAACCGCCAACCCGTGACGCGAGGATTTTGAGATCTGGCGATCAAATAAACAAATTTCAGTTTTACCGGTATTCGGTATTTGGGCTTAAAATTATTTCGATTTATTCGTCATACTAATTAATAGACATACGAACTATTTTTGGTTATGCTAGTCTCTGAATACCGCTTCTGGAAGTGGCATAAATAATAACAAAAACTTTTAAGAGGAACTCACTTCTACATCTAGTGGAACACTTAATCGATTGTTACACGTTTACATTAAAAGGAATAATTTTGAGGATTTCTATTTTCGATTCGTCTTGCAGTTCCAAAACTACGAGGTAATGAGTGATTGAAGTTTTAAACTGTCATTAAAAAGGATATAAACAAAAGGAATCATCTCACTGCTAGTTGTTCTTCTGCCTTGCAAATTTCAGACACACATTCTTCACTTATCATTCGCTTAGAATATTATAACGCAAAACATTCAAAAATCGGCTACATGAATATAGGGTCACCACCTCGGAAGCATTGCTCGCTCGGCAATAAAGCTTGCTTCATTTAGAATTAGAACAAACTTTTGCTCATATTGTGGCGCTCCTGGTGGACGGATTTGGAAGTTCTTGGCATCCACGTGTCGGGAATTTTGTCAGCTTCCCGTATGATTTTTGACATTCCGCAAATCGACTGTACTTTGTAAACAATCAACATGGAAGCCGAAAGAAGGGAAAAAATTGTGCACAGTTATTTGGAAAATCCATTGTGGTCTGCATCTAGGCTAGCTAAGCAACTGAAATGGCCCAGAAATACCGTATGGCGCGTTATCAAACGATATAAGGAAGCATTGACGACGATTCGGAAGCCTCAAGCCAATTGTCGGAGTGGAACTGTCGACTGGAAACTGCGTGGTAAGATTTTGAAGACGATTAAGAGGAATCCTAATCTGTCGGACCGTGATTTGGCCAGAAAACTCGATGCTGCCCATAGTACCGTAAGGAATCAAGTCGTATCGAGCAAGGAAACAGCCAAATCAGACCATAAAAAAGAATAGTGTGGTCGAAATTTGTGCTCGGAAACTATATGACCAGGTGCTGACCAAGTTCGACTGGTGTCTTCTGATGGACGATGAAATCTATGTCAAGGCTGACTTCGGGCAAATCCCAGGTCAAAAATTTTACTTGGCAACGGCTCGGGGGGATGTTACAGCCAAATTTAAATTTGTTTTTTTCCTACAAATTTGCAAGAAAATTTATGATTTGGCCGGGCATTCGCAGCTGTGGCAAAAAACGAAAGGTTTCGTTACAAATAAGACAATGACATCGGAACTATACCAAAAAGAGTGTCTCCAAAAACTAATTTTGCCATTCATTCGATCCCACGACCATCCCGTAATGTTTTGGCCAAATTTGGCAAGCTGTCATTACTTACAGCAAAGTCGTTCAAGAATGGTATGCAGTGAAAGGGGTCCAGTTTGTTCCGAAAAACCTTAATCCACCCAACTGCCTCCAGTTCCGTCCATTGAGAAATACTGGGCAATCATGAAGAGGAGACTCAAGGCAAAGGGAAAGGTTGTCAAAGACATCAATCAGATGACGACCTGGTGGAATAAGATAGCTAAAACGATGGACGAAGAAGGTGTGCGTCGCCTATTGAGCCATGTTACAGGAAAAATTCGAGAATTCCTTCGAAGCCGTGACGAATAATTTTATCCGTATTTTTTCTTAAAAGTATGAAGAAAACGCTACATTTGTATAAAAAAGACTTTGAATTCAATAATAAATAACTGAAATACAGACAAGGGTCTTTGTTCCAATTCTATCTTAAACAAGCTTTAATTTAGGTTGAAAAAAAACCTGCGATTGAAAAGGGATAATTCCGGAACCGGGAGTCGGATCCAGATGAAATTCAGGAATTCCATATGGGAACGTGAGACATTTCATTTGAATCTAAGTTTGTGGAAATCGGTCAAACAATCGCTGAGAAAAGTGAGTGAGATCCATTTTGGTATATATGACCACTGTTTCCGGTACTTCTGGACCCGGATACCGGGAACTAGGATAGCCAAAACTGGTTTGTTTAGATGCCTACTGATAATGACTATCGATTTGTGAAGTTTTGAGACCAGTTTAGAAATTTTTTACGTGTTTTGTTTCACCGGTTTAAGGGACGGTGTACAATATTGAACACACTTTACCCTATAACTCCGGAACCGGATGTCGGATCCGGATGAAATTTAGGAATCGCGTATGGGACCACGAGACCTTTCATTTGAATCTAAGTTTGTCGAAATCGGTTCAGCCATCTCCGAGAAAACCTAGTGAAATTATTTGACACATACACACACATACATACAACACATACAGACATTGCGTAGCTCGATGAACTGAGTTGAATGGTATATGACACTTTTCACTAGTCGGTTTTTCAAGTGATTGCATAACTTTTCTATATGAGAAAGGCAATAGATCGACATCGACCATCAGAAATGGATACGCACAACGAATTGTCCTCTGGGGTTAAAATTCCAGGATAGTTGAAATGGTGGAAAAACTCCAGTGATTGGGTTACAGTGGCCCTTATTACCGTTCTCACTTCCACTTTCACATTGACTTCACTTACATGTCACTTCACTTGATTTTACCTAGTACCGGTATCACGCATTGTGAAGTGATCACGTTGGTGGACAAAACTATTTTTTTCAACAAAATTTTGGTGGCGTGATGTTCATAATGACATCAAGTTCATTCAAGTAATTACTTTTGTCTTTGGAGCAACTTCCGTAACAAGGACCTACATTCACTTCACTTGATTTCCACCGTGAAGTGATATTCATAATAAGGGTCGAAGTCACTTCACTTTGTTTTCACCGTGTAGTGACACCGGTAATAAGGGCCAGTTACAGGGTGTTACAGGGTGATATGCCCCAAAAATGTGAAAATAATGTCACTCACTTTTCTCGGAAATGGCTGACCTGATGTTCACCATCTTAGATTCTACTGACACTCAATTCGGGATTTCATTTGGATCAAACCCCTGGTTCCGGAGGTAGGGTGTAAAAATGTTAATTTCAAGAATACTTTTTTCATAAGCTAACTCTTAATATTGGCTAGTGAATTTCTCTAGCCATGAGAGTCTGTAACTAAACAAACTATTGATAGTCTCATAAATAATCTGCTGAATTTTATCCAAATCCGATTACCGGTACATTTTTTTTCAAAATTTAAATCGCCATAGAGAATCTTATATAAATTTGTAGGTCCAATTAAAGTATGGTTGAATGAACGGAATTTCACTAGGTCGATATCCAGCTTTCGGTTTCGGAAGTACCAACAAGAGAAATAAAATGTGATCAAATGGAGCTCACTTCACTTTTTCACAAACTTAAATTCAAATGTGCAGCCGAAATCTTCAAAACTAATTTTAATTTTTTTAAATTGTACTGTTTCGGGGAGTTTCTGCTGTAATGTATAGAAGAGAATAATTAACATGAGAAAGGCAGCATTCCACCGCCACGTCACAACGAATATAATTAAGTGAATCTTCAGGAGTCGTCGGTTTTACTGCGGCCCGGTAGAATTTTCGTTAGTCCGGCAGTCCAGCTGCTGCTTTTTTTTTTGGTCCGACACTGCCAGGCGAAGTCATAAATACGTTAGTACATTTTTCATTAAGTTGTTGGTAACGTATTTCGGAAAGTGTAACGACTTAATTTCGTCGTGAAGCTTTACACGTCAAAGAAATAAACGCCTGAAAACATGCAACAAGCAGGGGTGGAATTTTCATTCAACAGCAAATTTTCGCTTCGGCTGGGCTAGTCTAGTTGAACTCCGAAAAGCAGTGAAAATGCAGCAAACGCACGAACGCGCATTCAACGATGAAAAACTTTCGCATAGCGACTGCAGTAAGTATGCAGATACCAGCAGTGCTTTTACTATCTCAGCTATCTCCCATCTAAACGACGTTTTTTCGCTGTAACGTTGACGGGATTTACTTTTGTGTGTAACGGAAACAAAAAAAAATTCTGCTTGGTACTTCGGCGATAGCTTTCAGCTGTTTCAAGTTTCATGCGGTGCGATACATCGCTTACAATGTACGAATACACTCAGAAAAATTCTCACTTCAATGCTACGTGAAAACGTATGTCATTTTTACTTTTCTTGTAATACTTATGTGAAGTATAGATAGCACAGAATGAACTCATGAACTCTTAGTCTACATTTGTATCTCGTAATATCTACGTGTTTTTGTCGTGAATACGACTTACTTTACTATGGGGTACCTTTTCAAAATTTACCCTCTGAGAGAGTGATAAGTTTTTGATCGTGAATACCTCGTGTTGTATAAAACGAATCAACATACTTTTTGCTACATGCCATCGGAAATATGATCACAATTTTATGATAAAATATTTAGTTGTGTGACATAATCTCAAATAATTCAAAATTAAACTTTTCTGAAATGTTTGGTATAAACGAGAAACAAAGAGGAAAGGATTCATATAATCTAACTACCAATAGAATCGAAATTTTTCAACTTAAGCGTGTAAAGAAAAAGCATTGAAGTATGTCAATAGAACACTATTGAAAAACCTGTCTCATTTGACTCATGCCAACACCAGCCAATCAGAACGCGTTCTGAGGAAGAGAACAAAATATCTGCTGCAGTACAACAAATCGTTCGAGAAAATGTTCCGAACAGTGTTGGTCCTTCTGAAAGGCAGGAATGAATCCCGTACAGCATCCGGAAAGTTTCTTTCAAAGAAATGCAAATCCGAAATGAAATATCGAAATTAAAATTCTATAAGCTGCTATTTTTATAGCCGTTAGGACCGCCCATCAGTGAAAAGGCTACAAACGAAATCAGGTAAAACAAGCCTCTCAACAAAAATTGGATCAGTTTGGATTCTATCGTCACTGCGAGCAGATGTATTTTGTGTCGTTTGCAAAGCTAGTTTCGCTTCCGACAAGAGCGATTACGTCACAGCTGCCAGTTGTTTGCATTGATGAAAAAACATCGGTGGAGAGCATTACACAAAATCAGACGTTCTAATGGCTCAAAAGTTTTCTTAAGAACCATTAGGATTTGTTGTTCGCAAATCGAAAGGAAATATCCTTAGTTTAGTGCAAATCTAGAACAGTTTGGTAAGATTTTTGCACTTTTCGCTGTGTTAAATTCACAGTAATCTAGATCAAGTGAAGCCTTTTTTGTTTTTGCGAAAAATGTTCCAGAGTTTAATGTCGTAGAGAATTACGCAATTTGACCCTTCTGAATGCTAGAAACGAATCCCTATAGCATATTGATAGTTTCGTTCAATAAATTAGGCCTATTGTATCATTGATCAACCCAGCGAATTAATGTTTTCTTTATTGGAAGATTATAATCGGTTGTAAACGCTACACCTACAAAAACCATATCAGTATCGCACCCACGTACAACAGTTCAGCCTGGAATTAGATGACGGAAGTCAGCGGCATCCATCGGAATTCGAATTCAACTCAGCACTCTCCATCACAAACGCTTGCATAAAAGGTTCTTTTCAGAGCCACCATTATTTTATTATAAAGAACTATACTGGTTATTTCATAATATTTGTGTTTCAGAATGTTAAATGTAACTAATCTGTACTTTAGTTTAGGTGCATCGTTTCAAATTCTTTGTACAATTTCATACAATTGATCAACTAATTGATATTCGGAAGTGTTAAGGAACATGTCAGTTGTTTTCGTATTCACGACATCCAGTTATGTTTCTGACCTTACCCACCCGCCTTTTTTTCGTAGATTCTATAGACTAATTTTGTGAAATTTAGACGAAGTATTGTACTGAAAAATTAATTACTTCCGGACTTACTTTTTACCAGAATTTTACTCAATAGTCACATTATTTTCATTTTCTATGTTGAATCTTAATAACGTATGTTGGTACTAAAAACTAATAAATTACATAGTCTATTGGACATAACATAGCGATAAAAATTGGTTCGCACGCAGATATTCTGAACATTTTACTTTTCAATTACATAGAATTTCGTTTCTTTTGAATCACTGGTGAAAAATATCAGAAATGCAGAACGCATTGTTTTAAATGTATGATCTGATCCTTTCTCTGGAGCAGCTAAACTGAAGCAAACATTGTTCCTTTTAAGGAATGCATTAAGCTAGAACTAGTAGTTCAAGAAGTGATTTCGTTAATCCACTTTTAGAAGATTGATGTGCTGGAGCACAATCTAGAGGTTTTGCCTTTTGAACTCCACTGTATAAAAAAACATTGAATTGAATTGTGTTTCAGTTTCGCATTTTTGATGCACAGAATTCGCGTAATACCAATTGGGCATGCAAATAAGTTGTTGAGGGTTGGTTTCGTAGGGCCATTTAGTAAACTTAATGAATGGTACATTTGCTTATAAATTATACTTCTGCATGGTACTAATATTAGACCGGAAAGTATACAAGAAATTAGCTGGACTTCATAGCTCTCGATAAAACTAATGAGCAATTATTTACCCTAAAATCACTGTGACAAATACCGTAGAAGGGTCAAAAAGGATTTGGCCTATGTTATTTGATCGAGGTTTTTCAACAGACGCCATATTGCGAGCACAAAATGAACATATGGTTGACAAAATGAATTCAAGTAAGTACGTGCCACATAAAAATTATGTGACATGTGGTATATTCAATCATGATCCGATTGTTGCTAAGAAGATCACGTCAACTCCGATGACAGAGCCATTTTCGGAATCTTCGTGTTTTTCCACATAAGGTTAACGTGTGGATTTTTTTGAGTGCATGCTGCTGGAACAGAATTGTATATTTTACTGATTTTTTTTGCACTCCCCGGCAACATACTTAAACTATCCGAAGCATTATACTGAATTCGATTTCGAATAAGAACCGGCTCATTGTCACTTCTAAAAAAACCACAAACGGAAGTTTCAACAAGTTGGCAGCGCATCTGGGACAATCGTGAAAGAATTGCTACAGCTTACCGAATAGAACCATCGGAATAACTTTTATTACCAACGAGAGACGGGATCAAGTTTCGTTCCAGTTGTGTGAGCTCCTTCCGGAACCAGTTGGGAAATAAGCCAGAACAATTTACATGCTGCTACATCCTCGATGGAGGCGACAGGCGGCGGCACGGAAGCAAAATACGTATGTAGCTGTCTTGATAAGATGAAAAAGAAAAGAAAGCTGGTGAAAATTGGGTCGTAACGAATCTTATAGCTTATGAGGATTTGGCTCGTTGGGCGTAACTCCGGAACTGTTGATGGCAGCTGTTGATGTTTGATACAGTAGTGATTCGAGGGACGTTGAACCTGGGAGTACATATTGTTGTGCACTTGTTAGAGGATTGTTTTTTTTTGTCCTGCTAACTAGATTCATTAATTTTTATCTAGAAAACAAAGTCGGCTACTACATTCCGAAATGGAACGTGATCTTCTGCTTTAAAAGACTCCGCAACCGATTCATCTTAGCAAGTGTTACGGTGTTTCCCGGTTGGGACTCGACCATACGACAGCTAGGTTCCACAACCGAGTACTTTGACCCAGATATATCTACACAATAAGAGCTAAAAAAGTAAGAAATTTGCAGTATAGTTTTCTTTCTTGCGTAAAAATAGAGCCCGGCTAACGCTGCTGCACTGCAACTGTACTGATTCATCGGAATGCTACGTTTTACGCGGAACCAACACGCTCCGCTTGCTTGGATGGGTTCTGGACAGTGTTACCGGTGGAGCCGTAAAACAGAGTATTGTAATTGTTTGTTATGATATTCTCATGCTGAAGTGATTTTCTGGAAGCTGCTCTCCGTGAAATACCAGTGGATCTGTTGGATTATTTTTAGAGGCAGTCGATTCAAGCAGAAATCCCGTCTAAATTTCGAGTTTTAATAAAGAGGTGATGTCCCGAAAAAAATTGCGATCAGATTACATGCATGTACAAAGAAACCGCATTGTGTTTGGGAATTTGATTTGCGTCGTACTGGTACGATACTGGTTCGGTATTCCGTTCGGTACTGTTTTTTTTGCTATTGAACAAATTATGTAATGCAATCAAACGATTTCTGTCGAACATCCCACAGAAGCATTATGAAATAGCAGTGGGTATTATTTTACTGGATGCTTTCGCCAATTTACTTGTGTACCAGGGCCGCCGAGGGAAAATTAGGGCCCGGGGGAACTGCAATATTACGAGCCCCTAAACATGGAAATTGAAAGAACCTTCTGAGCATTGGAATATCATCGAATCAAGAGATTTTTAAATACATTATTTTAACAAAATAATTTGCAAGTAGAGTTGGTTTCGATTTTTGATATTTTGATTTGTAATGAAGAATGAAAAACAGTTTTGAATCTTCGAATTTTCGGGCCCCCTGAATAAGTCCGGGCCCGGTGGATTCTTCCTACTCGGCGGCCCTGCTGAGCACATTCGACGAATAAGTTTCAATGGGTTATATTTGGAGTTTTTTGGGAATAAATATTTGAGCTACCGATGAAATCGAATGTAGTCGTTTCGCGACATCTAATTATGTAGATATTAATATAGCAATGTAGGCTTTCCGTGGAATTCAACTACTACGCTGAATCCTGCAGAGGGTATAGCCGGGTTTGCATATAAAAACTGCCCCCAGACAGAAAAAAATGGATATACGTTGTTTGAAAGGGTTTATATTAAAGATGATTCCCAAAATTTAAACCCTTTAAATGCCATATTGGTGGAGTTTGGGACCGTTCATGAACCACGTAGACCAAAATCTGGTATTTTTAAACACCTACCCCCCTCCCCCCTCGTAAACTTTCGTAGGCTAGTGTCAATCACTTCACATCGCATTTAAATAAAATCATACTGAAACTTATAGATACTTGAATTTTACCAACGAAACTGCGGCTATATTTCAAATGCATCACATTTAATATTCAATTCGCTAGAGAGCAATTCCAGGAATGAGTAGACGAAAAAGTGACAACATCAGAATCGACCTTCTCCGATTTGATTGAAACTTTGCACATGGCTTCACTATGGCAAACCATAAGTTTTGAACTGATGGAGAGGTCAATCCGACTCACGACTGATTTTTAAAAAGAGCGTATGTATTTTTGCATTTCACAAAAATTGCCTTTTTCAAATCGTTGTAATTCGGAAACCGTTAATTGTACAAAAATGGCGTTCAGGAAGAAGTTGTAGAGAATCGATTGGGTACTCTAAAAAAATATAGACTTAAAAATTTTTTTGATTTTTCTCTCAATAATTACAAAATAACCCGAAAATGTTAAATAAAACAAAAGCATGGTTTTAATTTTTTTTTTGATAATTTTTATTTTAAAGCTGTTATTAAAACCTACAGATTGATGGCTATCCCATCCGTGCCTTTTGAAAAATGAAGAAGTTACAGCTAAAACAATTTACATATATATTCGAAATTTCAATTTCTCGTTGAAAAATAATCATTTAAACAGTAGAATATTGTTCTACAGGTTAAAGGCAATACATTTGTTCATGATATCCTTTCTTCTAAAAGTAGCTGTTCTTGAGATACTTGGATATTTAATTATGTTCGAAATCTCGGCTAACGGATTTGCTGTTTACGGTATATTTGTTGTTTACTGACAAGTTTAGAGAAATGTCGAAAAAAAGCATGTGGATTACTGAACAATCAGCAAAATGTCGTGTTGCCGATCTAACAGTTCGGCTGAAAAGTTCGTATCGTTTAATAGAAACACACATTTTTTGCCAAAATTCGTTTCTATTATTCAACATAATTGCCATCAGAGGCGATACAGCGATTATAGCGATCTTCCAACTTTTCGGTACCATTTTTGTAGTACGATTTGTCCTTTGCCTCAAAATAGGCCTCAGTTTCAGCGATTACCTCTTCATTGGTTCTAAATTGTTTACCAGCGAGCATTCTCTTGAGGTCTGAGAACAGGAAAAAGTCACTGGGGGCCAAATCTGGAGAATACGGTGGATGAGGGAGCAATTCGAAGCCCAATTCGTTCAATTTCAGCATGGTTTTCATCGACTTGTGACACGGTGCATTGTCTTGATGAAACAAAACTCTTTTTCTTCTTCAAATGAGGCCGTTTTTTCGAAATTTCGTCCTTCAAACGCTCTAATAACGCTATATAATAGTCACTGTTGATGGTTTTTCCCTTTTCAAGGTAGTCGATGGAAATTATACCATGCGAATCCCAAAATACAGACGCCATAACCTTACCGGCCGATTGTTGAGTCTTTCCACGCTTTGGGTTCGGTTAATCGCGTGCAGTCCACTCAGCTGACTGTCGATTGGACTCCGGAGTGAAGTGATGGAGCCATGTTTCGTCCATTGTTATATATCGACGAAAAAAATCGGTTTTATTTCGATATAACAGCTCCAAACACTGCTCAGAATCATCAATTCGTTGTTGTTTTTGATCGATTGTGAGCTCACGCGGCACCCATTTTGCACAAATCTTTCTCATATCCAAATATTCGTGAAAAATGTGTCCAACACGTTCCTTTGATATCTTTAGGGTGTCAGCTATCTCGATCAACTTCACTTTACGGTCATTGAAAATCATTTTGTGGATTTTTTTCACGTTTTCATCGGTAACAGCCTCTTTTGGACGTCCACTGCGTTCATCGTCTTCGGTGCTCATATGACCAGTACGAAATTTTGCAAACCACTTACGAATTGTTGCTTCGCCCGGTGCAGAGTCTGGATAACACTCATCAAGCCATTTTTTGGTATCGGTGGCACTTTTTTTCATCAAAAAGTAGTGTTTCATCAACACACGAAATTCTTTTTTTTCCATTTTTATCACAATAACAAAAGTAGCTTCACTCAAAATGCAATATCTCACAAACTAATAATCAGACAGCTGTCAAATTTATACACGTATCTTTTGAAGGTTGGTACTAACTGAAAATGGTATGGATTTAATTCTAGTGGCGCCCTCTCATAGAAACGATACGAACTTTCCAGCCGATCTGTTACTTCAGCATTTCAAAATGCCGAACTCGAGAATCGGTTTTATGTGTGTAAGTGAAATTGAAAACTATCTACTTTTGTCAAACACTTGGGGTTTGCCTTTCTTTTATTTTGTATGCTAATTAATTAAAATAAACATTATCAAAACACCCGTTTCCCTAACCCTTAGTTTTTGTGATAATTATTTCATACAATAATAAAGAAAATTCCTTTCTACGTTAAATTACTGAAGACACGACAATCAATGAATAAATCCTTATCGCTTTTGCCGAGCTAACAGCAAAATTTCGGTAGTAATTGACAGTTAACAAATTTAGGATTGCTGAAATTTTCAATAACAACACATTTTGCCGAGACGATTACCGAGTATTCTGCTATGCAAATGTCGGAAGTATGTAGGACTGATGAGTCTGGTGGCAATTCTATAACTGTATATAAATTAAATGTACGACATCGTTTTAAAGCATCAAAACGGGTTGAAGCGTAATCTTTTCCTAGTATTTCATGCTCTAGTAGCACCATTACCATCCAGTTGATCGCAGTTTCGTACGCGGGCAAGTCATGACTAAACGGACATGGTAGTCACGTGCGTACACATACGGATTTTTAATGCAAATATCTACGCCACGTATTCGTTTGCTTCTTATGCTCAGTGATAAATTCGAATGGTGTAAACGATGACAGTTGCTTCCCTGTTCGTCATCTCACGCGGGAACTGCGCTCTCGTTCGACCGTAGCACCCATAGTTGCCACCGGTTAGCAAGTTCCAAATTAGCATAATCCAATCCAATTTCTTCATCAAACCGTACCAATATCGGTGATGGGATAAATTACCTTCCGACTCCATCCGATTCCAATTCCGAAAGGCAGCAAGATTTTTCGAAACTCGCACGCTTCTCTGCTGCCAGGCGTACCTTCAATGTTTACACTAGCAATCGTTCTATTTTCGATCGTATGTGCGAGTGGGGAAACGATTATATATTTATTTTTCCTCCTCATTTTAAGAATCGAAAAATAATATTACAAGCACACGGTTGCGTTCGCCGGCGGTAGAATGAATCCGAGAGTGTTGTGTAAGCTAGCTAGATGGCGCGACTTGTCGATCCGTCCGTGTGGAAAAGGCTACTTATTCACTGAATTTAACACTGCAATGGTACGAGATGATTGGGATGTTATGGTCGATCTAGATACCATTGATTTCTTGCCGTTCTGGCTTGTGAACTGGTAGTAGTTAGAAAACTGTTCAAAATCTTGTGATCCAAACTGTTACTGGATCATACACGCGAGCCACATTTGATGCGCGCGATGATGGCGACCGTGACGATAGACCACGAGAGCAGGTGCTGAATCAAAAGAGTCGGTACTGAAAGGAAGGATGTTTGCTTGGTTGGTATCGTTTTCTCTCTCTCTCTCTCTCTCTCTCAATCGTAAATTTGTCGTGGCACCTACCGACACCTCCAAGTCCCTTCATTCTGCAAAAATCGGACGATGGGTCTGCAATAAGCATATCCTCCTCATTTCTAATCATTTTGCGTGTTTGTCAGTATGAAAATTTCTAGTACCAAAACTACTACCACCCGAATGGAACCAGACGCAGCAGTAAAAGCGAACCGGAGGAGGAAATAAAATGTTTTCATATTTATAAAATGAGGAAATATTTATATTTATCTAAGTTGAGTATTACTTATGGTTTTCCGCGAATGCTGCGAGAGCGTGCGCTTTCCTCCGTTCATCAACGCGGCAATCAGTAGTTCGGTTCTCGTACTGCAATTTCGTCGGAAAACAACCAGCGCAGCTTGTATTCTTGTCCTAGCAGAATGGTCGGTTTGCTTGCCATATTCAATTTAACACATTATTGATCGATTATAATAATTCTATAAATTAATGCCGTCCAGCGACGTGAAATTGTCACAGTATTGATTTCGATTACTCTGCACTAAACGAAATTTGTATCAAAACATCTCATACTACACGGTCTCGCACAATGTTACCCAACAGTGAGTACAACTTCACTCACTATCGCTAAAAGTGGAACTA